>NC_068457.1:23303472-23603472 GCF_023373465.1 Oncorhynchus keta
GGAAGCAAGTGTTGTAAAGCTCAGATTTACACCCCCCGTTCTCTTCCTCAGTGTGATAGACCCGGTCGGACAGTTTAAAAACAGAAGTATTTATGACTCAGCATTCACTCTCATCTTCCATTCCTGGAGCTCTCTTGAGCATGTGCCTCAGCCTCAGCCTGGCCGGACGGCATGAAGAGCAGGTTTAAACTTAGCTGTCAGTTCTGCTTGGCTATACAGAGCTTTTGGAAAGTATTCAGACCCCTTGACTTTGTCCACATTTTGTTACGTTACAGCCTTATTCTAAAATTTATTAAACTAAATACATTTGTCATCAATCTACACTAAATACCCCATAATGACAAAGTGAAAAGAGGTTTTTAGAAATTTTAGCATATGTATTACTTATTTACATAGGTATTAAGACCCTTTGCTATGAGACTTGAAATTGATCTCAGATGCATCCTGTTTCTATGGATCATCCTTGACCGTGCATGTCAGAGCATGGTTTATCATTATGGGAAATTGTGTGTAGATGGATGAGGGAAAAAAAACAATTGAATCAATTTTAGAATAACACTGCAGCATAACAAAATGTGTTAAAAGCAGTCTGAATACTTCCCTAATGCACTGTATGTTCCCTTACAGCTTGTGTTTCGGTGGAAGCACGCGGTGTGTGTGTTCTCAGTTCAAAAACATGTCTTTTTTTGTACATAAGCATAGTATGAAATGCACTTTTATTTAGAATTGTATATAAAGGTCTCCTCATAGTGTTTGATATTGCTGCTTCAGGTCATAAGCAGATTGTGGCTGTCTGCTACTGATGGTGTCTGAGCACTAAGGCCAGGTACACATCACTGTCTCATTGTTGTGGCACAGGGCTCTGACGTGGACAAGGAGGAGAGGGCAGATCTGGCTTCAAAGGACAACTCCTGTAGAAACTGTTGACACTGCATTATGCTATTTTGATACCCGAGCAGACAAGGTGAAACACATGTTGATGTTGTTGAGCAAGGCACTTACCTCTAATTTGCTCCAGGGGCGCCATACTACTATGGCTGACCCTGTAAAACAACACATATCACTGTCTGCACCTATCCGGTGTTTGTGACAATAAAACATTGTTTGTTTGATTTCTTTCACTCCCTGAGCACTAGTTGATGACGTGGACGTGAAATGTGGCAGCCCCCCACACCTCGATAACGACAGTACTGATGATTCCTCAATGCAGGTGCAACCTCTTGTCTCCCTCTACTGGTCATACACTACTAGTACATGTTCTCATGATGCGGTACAGAGCTCAATTCGGCCTCTGCCCCGCTATTGCGTCTCAGACCACATTTTCGGATCAAGCATAAATTGTCTCTTTAGCCACGGCCTCGCGAGCGTTACAGGTGCGGGCCAACAGGTGATTTTGATTCGATTGTCACAAAACGCCTAGTTTAGGTTTCAACACAACAAGAAAAATGGATATCTCAAAGATTTCCGTTGCAAACAGGAGAAACAGAAAGACAGCCAAAGGGGAAAAAGCTACTCACAAGTCAAATGTATCACCGGCGATCAGTAGACTCATTCAAGACCCTTCAAATCATATTCCATTGGGACGACAACTTCAGAGGACGCCGCCAACGTCAGAGTTGAAAATAACTTGGCCTTTGAGCTTTGAAACACAAGCGGTAGGCTGAATCCCTTTCACCACACTTCTGCCCTTCTTTGTGAGGCAGTGGAAAACCTCTCTGGTCTTTGGTAGATTCTGTGTTTGAAATTCACTTCTCGACTGAGGGACATTACAGATACAGTATGTATGTGTGGGGTACAGAGATTAGGTATTCATTGAAAAGTCATGTTAAACACTATTGCACTATTAAATCCATGCAACTTATGTGACTTAAGCACATTTTTACTCATTAACTTATCTAGGCTTGCCATAAAGCAGTTGAATACTTATTGACTCAAGGCATCAGCGTTGAATTAATTTGTGAAAACACCATGATTCCACTTTGACATAATAGGGTATTGTGTTTAAGCCAGGGACAAAATTGTGGCTGTAACAACTAAATGTAGGAAAAGTCTAGGGGTGAATACTTTCTGAAGGCACTAAAACCCCAGTGCGCCTAGACAGGGCACCTATTGGTAAACGGGTTAAACATGTAAAGAGTAGACGTTGAATATGTCTTTGAGCATGGTGAAGTTATTAATTACACTTTGGATGGTGCATCAATACACCCAGTCACTACAAAAGTACAGACGTCCTTCCTAACTCAGTTGCCGGAGAGGAAGGAAACTGCTCAAGGATTTCACCATGAGCGCAAAGGCTACTTTAAAACAGTTTGAGTTGAATGGCTGTGATAGAACTGAGGATGCATCAACAACATTGTAATTACTCCACAATAGTAACCAAAGTGAAAAAGGCCTGCACAGAATACAAATATTCCAAAACATGCATCCTGTTTGTAACAAGTGACTAAAGTAATACTGCAAAAAATGTGGCAAAGCAATTTAACTTTTTGTCCTCAATACAAAGTGTTATGTTTGGGTCAAATCCAATAAAAAACATGAGCTGGCGCACACCCAGAAAAAATGACTTAGTTTAAAGATGCTGACTAAGGGAGAATAAACTGTAAGCTATAAAAACTCAGTTTGTATAACCTCCCAGTAATTTTTAGGTAAAAAACCCACAAATGTTTCGGCATCACTGTGCCTTCTTCAGGGTGGGGGAAATCCAATACAACACATTATTGAGTAGAGTACCACTGTCCATATTTTCAAGCATAGTGGTGGTTACATCATGTTATGGGTATGCTTGTAATCGTTAAGGACTGGGGAGTTTTTCCAGATTAAAAATGGAACGCAGGTAAGTACAGGCAAAATCCTATTGGAAAACCTGGTTGTCTGCTTTCCACCAGACACTGGGAGATGAATTAATCTTTCAGCGGGGCTGTAACCTAAAACACAAGGCCAAATCGACACTGGAGTTGCTTACCAAGAAGAGTGAATGTTCCTGAGTGCCTGAGTTAGTTTTGACTTAAATCTGCTTGAAAATCTATGGCCAGACCTGAAAATGGTTGTCTAGCAATGATCAACAACCCATTTCACAGAGCTTGAAGAATTTTGAAAAGAGGAATGGGCAAATGTAGAACAATCCAGGAGTGGAAAGCTCATCCAGAAAGACTCACAGGTGTAATTGATGAAGGTGATTCTAATGTATAGACTCTGGGTTTTAATACTTATCTAATCAAGATATATATTAGTGTTTTATTTGTTGTACATTTTTTTACAAATGTTATAATTTTTCTTCCCCTTTGAGTATTTTGTGTCTGGTTGACAAATGTAAATTAAATACATTTTAATCCAAATTTTATCACAACAACCTGTAAAATCAAGGGGTGTGAATACTTTATGAATTTATGAAGGCACTGTAGTTTATAGGCCAACTTGAGCCAATTATTGTGGAGGGTAGGCCTAGCCAACTAACGAATTTCTATCCGTTACCATTTTGTCTTTCCATCCAGATTGAAAGCACCCCTGGGCAAGAGCCCTTGTCTCCCGCGCTAAATATGACCATGGACCTTTACACAATCGAGCCTGCAGAAACATGCCGACGGTCTCGCATCACTTCAAGCACAAGTGGGTGTTTCCTATATTGTTCAAAATCCTATAGCTGTATATTTGCACCAATATGTGGTTTGATATGTCTGAGGTGACAAACATAAAAACACACAGGGGTGTCGTGCACCCCCAAAATCTGAGGGGCCTCAAGTACGTGAGGATTGGAGGGTGGTCTGGAAGGGGGCTAGGCCCCATCTGCAAGTGTGTGAATTTAGCCTGAAATGGCATTTTCCTGCAATTTAGAGCCATAATCCTTATGCTTAATTCTACGTACAAAAATGTATATTTTTCTGCATATGTAACCATACTAGAGGTCGACCGATTAATCGGAATGGCCGATTAATTACGGCCGATTAAAATTTTTCCTAACAATCGGAAAGCTGTATTTTTGAGCACCGATTTACCGATTGTAACGGCTCTCTTCTATCTCCTCCTCTGATGAAGAGGTAGAACAAGGATCGGACCAAAATGCAGCGTGATGATGATTCATGATAGATTTTAATGAAGGAAAACTATACATGCAGAAACTACGAAAATAATGAAATGAAATAATGAAAACCGAAACAGCCCTATCTGGTGCAAACAAACACAGAGACAGGAACAATCACCCACAAAACACAGTAAAACCTAGGTTACCTACATATGGTTCCCAATCAGAGACAACGAGAATCACCTGACTCTGATTGAGAACCGCCTCAGGCAGCCAAGCCTATGCTAGACACCCCTACTCAGCCGCAATCCCAATGCCTACAAAACCCCAATACGAAACACAACAAAATAAACCCATGTCACACCCAGGCCTGACCAAATATATAACGAAAACACAAAATACTAAGACCAAGGCGTGACAGATCTGGAAGAGTCTGGCTGACTGGCAGATCTGGAAGAGTCTGGCTGACTGGCAGATCTGGAAGAGTCTGGCTGACTGGCAGATCTGGAAGAGTGATTGACTGGCAGATCTGGAAGAGTCTGGCTGACTGGCGGATCAAGCTGCTCCATGCAGACTGGTAGCTCTGGCTGCTCCATGCAGACTGGCAGCTCTGGCTGCTCTATGCAGACTGGCAGCTCTGGCTGCTCTATGCAGCTCTGGCTGCTCTATGCAGACTGGCAGCTCTGGCTGCTCTATGCAGACTGACAGCTCTGGCTGCTCTATGCAGACTGGCAGCTCTATGCAGACTGGAAGCTCTGGCTGCTCCATGCAACCTGGCAGCTCTGGCTGCTCCATGCAGACTGACAGCTCAGGCTGCTCCATGCAGTCTGACAGCTCAGGCTGCTCCATGCAGTCTGACAGCTCAGGCTGCTCCATGCAGTCTGACAGCTCAGGCTGCTCCATGCAGTCTGACAGCTCAGGCTGCTCCATGCAGTCTGACAGCTCAGGCTGCTCCATGCAGTCTGACAGCTCAGGCTGCTCCATGCAGTCTGACAGCTCAGGCTGCGCTGAACAGGCAGGAGACTCCGGCAGCGCAGGAGAGGAGAAAGGCTCCGACAGCGCTGAACAGGCGGGAGACTCCGGCAGCGCTGGAGAGGAGAAAGGCTCTGACAGTGCTGAACAGGCGGGAGACTCCAGCAGCGCTGGAGAGGCGAGGCGCACTGTAGGCCTGATGCGTGGTGCTGGCTCTGGTGGAACTGGATAGAGAACACGCACAGGAAGCCTGGTGCGGGGAGCTGCCACCGGAGGACTGGTGTGTGGAGGTGGCTCTGGATAGACCGGACCGTGCAGGCGCACTGGAGCTCTTGAGCACCGAGCCTGCCCAACCTTACCTGGCTCGATGCCCACTCTCACCCGGCCAATACGAAGAGCTGGTATGAACCGCACCGGGCTATGCACCCGCACTGGAAACACTGTGCGCTCCATAGCATAACACGGTGCCTGCCCGGTCTCTCTAGCCCCCCGGTAAGCACAGGGAGTTTGCGCAGGTCTCCTACCTGGCAAAGCCATACTCCCTGTGAGCCACCCCCCAATACATTTTTGGGGCTGACTCTCAGGCTTCCATCCGCGTCGCCGTACTGCCTCCTCATACCAGCGCCTCTCCGCTTTCGCCGCCTCCAGTTCTTCCTTGGGGCGGCGATATTCTCCAGGCTGAGCCCAAGGTCCTTCACTGTCCATTTCGTCCTCCCATGTCCAGTCCCTCTCTCGCTGCACCTTGGTGCGGCTACACTCCCCTGGTTTAGCCCAGGGTCATCTCCCGTCGAGGATTTCCTCCCAAGTCCAGAAATTCTTGTCGCGCTGCTCCTGCTGCCGCTGTTGCCTGTTACCACGTTGCTTGGTCCATTTGTGGTGGGTGATTCTGTAACGGCGTTCATCTGTTGAAAGAGAGTCGGACCAAAATGCGGCGTGGTGGTTACTCATGTTCTTTAATGAAAATAGAACGATACATGAAATGACTAAATAAGCAAAACAACAAACGGAACGTGAAAACCTATACAGCCTATGTTGTGACAACAAACACAGAGACAGGAACAATCACCCACAAAACACACAGTAAAACCTAGGCTACCTACATATGGTTCCCAATCAGAGACAACGAGAATCACGAGAACGAGACTCTGATTGAGAACCGCCTCAGGCAGCCAAGCCTATGCTAGATACCCCTACTCAGCCGCAATCCCAATGCCTACAAAACCCCAATACGAAACACAACACAATAAACCCATGTCACACCCTGGCCTGACCAAATATATAACGAAAACACAAAATACTAAGACCAAGGCGTGACACCGATTTTAAAAAAATATATATATATATATATATATATTATACCTTTATTTAACTAGGCAAGTCAGTTGAGAACACATTTTTATTTTCAATGACGGCCTAGGAACGGTGGGTTAACTGCCTTGTTCAGGGGCAGAAAGACAGATTTTCACCTTGTCCGCTTGGGGGATTCAATCTTGCAACCTTACAGTTAACCAGTCCAACGCAATAACGACCTGCCTCTCTCTCATTGCACTCCACAAGGAGACTGCCTGTTACGCGAATGCAGTAAGCCAAGGTAAGTTGCTAGCTAGCATTAAAGTTATCTTATAAGACACAATCAATCATAATCACTTGTTAACTACACATGGTTGATATTACTAGATATTATCTAGCGTGTCCTGCATTGCATATAATCTGACTGAGCATACAAGTATCTAAGTATCTGACTGAGCGGTGGTAGGCAGAAGCAGGCACGTAAACATTAATTCAAACAGCACATTGTGCGTTTTGCCAGCAGCTCTTCGTTGTACGTCAAGCTGGTGTAACCGAAGTGAAATGAAATGAAATGGCTAGCTAGTTAGCTTGCGCTAATAGCGTTTCAAACGTCACTCGCTCTGAGCCTTCTAGTAGTTGTTCCCCTTGCTCTGCTTCAATGGTGGCTGTTGTCGTTGTGTTGCTGGTTCGAGCCCAGGGAGGAGCGATGAGAGGGACGGAAGCTATACTGTTACACTGGCAATACTAAAGTGCCTATAAGAACATCCAATAGTCAAAGGTATATGAAATACAAATGGTATAGAGGGAAATAGTCCTATAATTCCTATAATAACTACAACCTAAAACTTCTTACCTGGGAATATTGGAGACTCATGTTAAAAGGAACCACCAGCTTTCATGTGTTCTCATGTTCTGAGCAAGGAACTGAATCGTTAGCTTTCTTACATAGCACATATTGCACTTTTACTTTCTTCTCCAACCCTTTTTTTTGCATTATTTAAACCAAATTGAACATGTTTCATTATTTACTTGAGGCTAAATTGTTTTTATTGATGTATTATATTAAGTTAAAATAAGTGTTCATTCAGTTTTGCTGTAATTGTCATTATTACAAATAAATAAATAAAAATTGTCCGATTTAATTGGTATCGGCTTTTTTGGGCCTACAATAATCGGCGTTGAAAAATCATATTCGGTCGACCTCTAAACCATACCTCTTGAGCTGTCTGTATCCTCTTGACTTGTGGTTCTTTTTTTGCTAATATCTGGGTAAAAGATTGAAATGAATTGAGTCTTATTCAGTTCATTGAGTAATTGCTTGCTTTCCTAATGTCTTCCAACCTTGCCAGCAGGCATGCCAAATATTTCTGTTGTTGTCACATGTGCTGAATACAACGTGTTTAGACTACTGTGAAATGCTAAGATGGTTAGACAAGCTAACTACTCTAACTTGATTTGTAGCCTGAAATGGCTTCTTGGTAGCTAGTTATGAGGTTGGGAGATTGAGAACATTTCTGGCCTAGCTAAAACCAACTTCATAAAATTGCTAGGTGGCTAGTAGTATTTCAGAGAAACGACAACTATATATACAGTCGAAGTTTACATACACTTATGTTGAAGTCATTAACTCGTTTTTCAACCACTCCACACATTTCTTGTTAACAAACTATAGTTTTGGCAAGTCGATTAGGACATTACTTTGTGCATGACACACAACTTCTCCAACAATTGTTTACAGACAGATTATTAAACTTATAATTCACTGTATCACAATTCCAGTGGGTCAGAAGTTTACATCCACTAAGTTGACTGTGCCTTTTAAAGAGCTTGGAAAATTCCAGAAAATGTCATGGCTTTAGAAGCTTCTGTTAGGCGAATTGACATAATTTGAGGTAAATGGAGGTGTACCTGTGTACCTACCTTCAAACTCAGTTCCCCTTTGCTTGGCATCATGGGAAAATCAAAAGAAATCAGCCAAGACTTCAGAAAAGCAATTTCCAAATGCCTGAAGGTACCACGTTCATCTGTAAAAACAATAGTACGCAAGTATTAACACCATTTGAACACGCAGCCGTAATACCGCTCAGGAAGGAGACGCGTTCTGTCTCCTATAGATGAACGTCCTTTGGTGCGAGAAGTGCAAATCAATCCCAGAACAACCGCAAAGGACCTTGGGAAGATGCTGGAGGAAACGGGTACAAAAATATCTATATCCACAGTGAAACGAGTCTTATATTGACATAAACGGCTCAGCAAGGAAGATGCCACTGCTCCAAAACCCCCATTAAAAAAACCCAGACTACGGTGGTGACAAAGATTGTACTTTTTGGAGAAATGTCCTCTGGTCTGATGAAACAAAAATAGAACCGTTTGGCCATAATGAACATTCGTTATGTTTGGAGGAAAAAAGGGGGAGGCTTGCAAGGCAAAGAACACCATCGCAACCATTAAGCATGGGAGTGACAGCATCATGTTGTGGGGAGGGACTGGTGCACTTCACAAAATAGACCATTAGAAATTTGTGGGCAGAACTGAAAAAGTGTGTGCCAGCCAGCAAGGAGGCCTACAAACCTGACTCAAATCTGACCAGCTCTGTCGGGAGGAATGTGCCAAAATTCTCCCAACTTATTGTGGATCGCTACCCAAAACGTTTGACCCAAGTGAAACAATTTAAAGGCAATGCTACCAAATACTAATTGAGTGTATGTAAACTCCTGACCCACTGGGAATGTGACGAAATAAATAAAATCTGAAATAAATCCTTCTCTCTGCTATTATTCTGACATTTCACATTCTTAAAATAAAGTGGTGATTCAAACTGACCTAAGACGGGGAATTTTTACTAGGATTAAATGTCAGGAATTGTGAAAATCTGAGTTTAAATGTATTTGGCTAAGGTGTATGTAAACTTCCAACTTCAACTATATATATTAATTAACAGGACATATCTGAGAGGGCACGTGCACCTGTATCTACTGAACACATATTTTCATTAAATATCCAATTCTTATCTATTTTAATATAGTCCTTTGTCACATGATACTACTACTGTAGGTTTATAAATCTCAATGTTTAATGCTTTGGTTTATGATGGTGCAGAAGCTTGTAATAAATTATATTATCAGCATGATCCACCAAATGTTATCAATGTACATGTTCAGTCTGTTCAGGCAGTGTGCTGGAAGAGGACCCCTACTCATTGATAAGAGGCATGCAGGGCTATGAGGTTACCCCAGCAGACCTTGTATTCCTGAAGAGAGCCAGGCAGGAGAGGCAGATCAACGCCTTACAGGTGAAATCCATATATCTGATGGTGAAAACACCCACTTGATTATTTGAATGACTGATGCTCATGGTACCTCAAATTGAAATGACGCAGCCATTTTGTGCTGCTTTGATCACACATGTTCTTTATTCGCGCACATAGCAAAATGTTCCGTTTGCGTTTTCTCCAGTTTGGTTCAGTTTGCAACTAACAATGTTATACAATGATAACAAATGTTTCTATTGGACAAATTCAGGTAGGTTTGGTTCCATTTGGTTCCTAGTGAATACACTCCATTAGGGCCTTCTTGATACAGTTGAATGATGTTATGTTCAAGGCTGTCATGGTGTTTCCTATGCAGAGAGAGCTGGATGAATTACTGAGGCAGCAGAGGAACCAGATGCTGGCCAGGGATCTGTCCTTGGCCTCCAGAGAGAAGATCCAAACTGACCTTGATGAGGTGAGGCCACATGTTACTGTACAGTGCTGTAGCTACTAGGGATGTGACAAATGTACAATTGTTCTTAACTTTTAAACTGCCGTTATGTTTATACGCTAAGAACTCACATATGGTTCTTCGTATGACCCTGTGAGTGTCATCTTTTAGCTAGGCAGGACTGAGGTAGACTGAACTGCATTGCCCCCTAGTGGTCACACCAATGTTTTTTCTTTCTTTCTTTCTTTCTTTATATATATATATATATATATATATAACAAATAAACATTGGTATGACCACTAGGGGGCAATGCAGTTCAGTCTACCTCAGTCCTGCCAAGCTATTAGACGCCACTCATCTTACTGCTGTCTCCCACCCACTCAGCAACAATGATAGTTAATGCCGTTTTAGGTACTCTGCTGTGTCCCTCTCCATGTTTTCAGGACTTTGCTACTGTCGCTTCTTGTCTCTTTCTGACATTTCTCCAACTGTTAAATATGATGACGTGCGGAGCGCTTTTATATCCTTGACTAATCATTTGAAAGATTTATAATTCCTAATAACGTTACAGCATTGTTGTTAGGTATTTGTTACATTTGTATTTTTCCCTTTGATGATGAGGATGATGATGATCTGTTGGTGGTAGTTTTGTGATGACTACACTGAAGGTTATTCCGTTAGGGATTTTCTCCTTTAAACATTCACACCACCACTAGATACTGTCCTATGCTGAATGTCATGTTGTCAACCTCTGAAGTTAAGACCTTGAGTTAACACTGCCTTTTAACTTGACTCTTATCATTTATCTATATAAATGTTTATATATTGATCATTTTTACATACTCATATTCGTAATGTTTGTGGATATGTCGACGCTTTCTCTGAAAATTGTTCTGTTGGACATCACGTTTCAGATCCTGTCCTGTGAGCAGACTGTTCAAATGGGGCAAGTGTTCCTCTCGAGGAAGCTGAGCTCAACGGAGGTAGAGGCCCTGGACTCCAAGTCCCTCCTGGCCCAGATAAAGACTGCTGATGTCCAGCAAGCTGTAGAGGAGGAACAAGCTGAGGTCACTGCACTAGAGGACAGAGTGGCCAGAGCCCTGGAGCTCAGGTAGCTAGCTATCTCACTTCATGTTACTGCAGTGGCCAGGATCATATTTATTAGGCACCAAATGGAAGGACATTTACCGGAAAAGGGGCAGGAAAACAGGCAGGGACTTACAATAAGAAGCATTCGTTTTTGTTCTGATGCCAAACATTTTGCTACAGTGTGCCTTAATGAATTTTACCCATGGAAGACATGGCCAGTGTGCAGTTTGTTGATGTTTACGGAAACAGGAGTTCTCGCTTTATATTAATATTATTGTTTCTAATTTCAGAGAGAGAGGGGAGCAAAGACAATGGGAGATTGAGAATCGGAACAGAACCATCCTCACGAAAAAGGTGCTATTTGTTCAACACTTGTCACCATGTAGTGTTTAGTTATACGATGAATCCCCTACAGTACTGTACGGTCATGGGCCAGTTCTTTCTGGACATATATAACTGATGAGCACTGCTTCATCTCTAAGGCAAACATCAAGCATCTAATGAAGGAACTATCAGAGCTCAAATCCCAGCTGGCTGGGGCAGAGGTAAGTCTGTATGTAATAAGCTCCATGTCTGACCTTGTGGTGTCTGGGGTGTTGGGAATTTTCAGTCACATTGAAAAATATGTGTACTTCCTCAAGAGATTCAATGAGAAAGTTCCTTGTGACTTCACAGGAATCTTTGCTAGCCATTCAAGGCAAGATGGACACTTTGAAAGACACCGAAAAAGAGGAAGACACAGGTCCCCAGGAGGCATTGCAAGTCACCCCAAGCCAAGCAAAAGCTCCCAAGAAGGCACCCAAGACAAAAAGGAATGGTGGAGAAACAATTACCCAACAGGCTTCTCAAGTCCGAATTAAAGATGAAAATACACCTACCATAGTTGGAGAGCCACATATGGCCAGTGGTCTCAGACGATCTAAGAGAATAGCTACCAAGAAGAGCTGCGTTGAGAATAAGCCTGTTTTAAAGAAAACTCGCCCTGTCAAAGCAAGCATTTCACTTTGAGAAAAAAAAATTATCCACTTTTCCTGAAACTTTTGAGTTTTAAGGAGTTGTTTTGGTTGTTTTGGCTTGTTTTGTACGGTGGTTAGGTTTCCATCCATTTGACAAGATTTTAATGCAGATATTCAAAAGTCTGCACAGAAACATTATATGCATTTTCCCCACCAGCGGATAAAGTGTTGTGCGTGACAGTGCACATAACACTTTTGCGCTTAAGTTTTCATGTACAGAATAAAATAAAACAGACGTTTTAATGTGTTTCCATAGGATTTTCAATTCTATGGATGATTTTGTCACACAAACTGCAATAAATAGCATACTTGCCCAACCTGATTTTTGGCTCATTCTCTATAGACTACTGTGTGCTGATAAAGTGGACAGGGTAAGTTATACATTGAGTGTACAAAACATTAAGAAGCCCATGACAGACTGATCAGGTGAAACCTATGATCCCTTATTGATGTCAAATACAATCCACTTCAATCAGTGTAGATGAAGGGGAGGAGACTGGTTAAAGAAGGGTTTTTAAGCATTGAGTCATGAATTGTGTGTATGGGACATTAGATAGGAATGGACAAGACAAATGAACAGGGTACGGTAGTAGGTGCCAGGCACAACGGTTTTTGTCAAGAACTGCAACGCTGCTGGGTTTTTCATGCTCAACAGTTTCCCATGTGTATCAAGAATGGTCCACCAGCCAACTTTACACAACTGTGGGAAGCATGGAGTCAACATGGGCCAGCATCCCTGTTGAATGCTTTCAACACCTTGTAGAGTCCATGCCCCGACAAATTGAGGCTGTTCTGAGGGAAAAAGGTGGTGCAACTCAATATTAGAAAATTGTTCTTAATGTTTGGTATACTCAGTGTACGATGAGATATGGATAAAGGCAGCCAATCACTGTTTATGTCACCCGCATCATTCAAATGATGGCCTAACCTCAATATTTTTGCATGAGAATGTGCATGAAGCTTATCGCTGTGGCGTGCTTTTAAGCACAAAAACAATAAAGCAGCCACCCCGCCTGCATTTTGGTGAAAAACTGAGGGAAGGGGCTGGAGAAATGTCACCACTCAAATTCATAGACTGAGCTATGGGTGCCAGCAGTGGCAATCCATGATATCAACATTTATAGTTTGAACCATGTTTTGAAGCTGAAGTGTTTTTTTACCAGTACTTTGAGTAAAACTAGCTCATATTTGGGGTTCTGAAAGGGTATGACAGAACTAAGATCATTAGTAAGTTATATTCTTCAAGGTGTAATGGGTACTCGGTATATCATTCATTTAGAAGTCCAAAAATGGATGTAGCAGCTAAGGATTCCAGCAACCAAAAGAATCAAGATGTTGAGTGAAGTTGTATTCTCCTTTTCATCTATTCTAAATTGGTTTGGCTCAGTGTACAGATTGATCTACTTGTACCTTTGATCAGATATATTGCTGAGTAGACATACTGTTATTACTGGAATAGAATCTTCTAGAAATGAATTTCTCTTATACCAGTGTATTCAGATATAGAATAATATAGCCCTCTTGTGGACACTTTGGAATCTGACATAATGCAGGATCTGTTTGTGTAATTGGTGTGTATAGTTGTGAACCCTAGAATTTCTACAGTGCAGGCCAGGGATATTTCTGCTGATGCATGTCTTTTTGTGTGCCAAGTTGGCGACAGTCTAGTGAAGCCCTGGACGAGTTTTAATATGAAGGAAACTGATGTCCTGCTACATAACCTGAGTCAACCTTGGCCTATTGGCGAGACCAGTGTTCAGATTATCCTTGGTGACCCTGTAGCTAACGGGCATCTTATACACATTTTCTCAGTTTGACGCCACTCTTAAGAAGCTTGAGAACACACAGATGCTCTCACTCATCTGATGTACAGCAGCTCGGTCCAGTGGAGAGGGAACAGTAGGAAATGGGTGGTGAACAGCAGAATTACCCAGAACTCCCAGTTATTCTTGGCTGCCAGACAAGGGAGCTGAAACGAGGAACGAGATGGCTGCCATATTGTTAACATATCACAATCAACCCTTCTGTGTCTTTTAGAAGAGAGTGGAGGAACCCGTCCCAAATTTCTGTCCACTTTATTTCAGTTGGAGCAGAGAGAATTGGCACATTTCTTTAGACCTGTAGATTTAGAAATAGTTGAAATGCTGTCGACGTTTCCCAGACTTGCCCTGACAGTTTCATGCCACACTGCAGTATTCCAGTCAGTCATCTGAAAGAACAATTTTCTTATTCTTTATCCGGCGTGAAGACTCACCGTCTTTCTCACTCCTCTGCTATCTGTGTTGTGCCACATTGACATGCGTTTTCAGTCAACTGCACAGTGAGTCGTTTACTCAGTGAGATTAAATAGAATTTAAATTAGAATTTTGTGTAAGCATGCATTTTCCCATGCAGAATTGTTCTGTAGTGCAGATTTGATTGAATGCAGCCCTGGGTTCCCTCAGTACATACAGTATCTGTTGAAGTTGGTTAGGCGCCTCCACGGACTGATGTGGTGTATTTCTAGTGCTGTAGATCACCTAGTCCTTTCTGTTTGGCTCTACTGTTGCAGTGTGAAAGGAGACCGATTACCGGTATCTGGCCTTGTATTCAAAGTAGTGCTGGCTGTACAGTTTGCTCTGTGTGGATTGACTTGTAGTTCCCTCTTCAGAAGAGCTTGACTGGGTGAACACAGATGCCCTATTCATCATCCAGCAGGCCTGTCCTCTGCAGTCCCTAGTCTAGACAAGAACCAACATGCCACCCTCTGTCTTTATGCTCTGTGCCAGCAGATCAATGTTGAGAGGGACAGGATGCAGCTTTGACAGGAACCAGGCTTATATCTTTACTGTTTGGTCGTCGTCCTGGCGAGTGACGCAAACGAGTCCCTGCTGCTAGCGCACTTCAAGGAATTTTTATTTCTGCTACAGTACCTTTTTGTTAATTTCAAAATTGAATCTGTTGCAGATGACATCATGGTAATGATGGATGGTTGTTTGCAACCGGTGGTCACATCTGTCAATCAGGCCAGATTGAATCTGTTGAAAGACTCATAAGGACTGCTGTGTATTAACATAGTAGGCTGATACATGCAGTCAGGCGAACTTGAGTTTTTTACTGTTCCAACTATATTCATTCCTCCCCCTTACACAGTAATGCTAATTAGCATAGTAATGTGACATACTGTTGCACAGTGTCTGCTGATGTGGCATTGTTCAGGGGGGGGGGGGTGACAGTGCAATGTGCGATCTGACTGCAGGGTTCAATGAGCGTCTCTCAAACTCTGCCTGTTAGTTTAACTTTCCTCCTCTGGCTCCAGACCCCCAGTGTTTCATATGACATCTTTACTAGGCAGCCGCGCTGCCCAGTCGTCGTGTCCTGAAGTCGTCTGTCTCAACGAGCCTTTTGTAGAGGCCAGGGTAAGTGATCTATTACCCTCGGTCTGTGAGCCCTGAGCTGAGCTAACTCAACTCTCTGACCTTTTGGAAGGGACTGGTGGATCTACCTCCATGAACCCACTCCCCTGTTCTCTGTCTATGCCCAGATGAAGGACCATGGGACCAGGCCTCTTTGACCAGATGATTGCTCTGTAAAGAGTCACGGTTATAAAAAGACGATTGTGAAACTGCAGGACAGCAAGCGCATGAGTCCATGGTCTGAATATGCAGGGGTATATTTACTGTAGTCTGTTTGGATCAGAAACTATCTCCAGGCACTCACTAGCTTGTTTTGGGCTGTTCAGCTAGGTTCCGCTGCGGCACATTTCATTAACCTGAGGTAGTCCGTGCCTGATTCCACATATTCAAACCCTTTGGTACAAGGAGACGCTAATCTGGAGTGAAATGGATGCTGCTGTTCAAAACAGTTTAATACTTCCCTGAAATGATTCATATGGCTTTTTTATTTTTGTTATAAGTACTTTGAAATATTTTGACCAATATTTGCTAATGCAGGGCCAGCCATTGTTCAGAAGCTTTCTGGGTATGAGTGCTTCAAGTCAAAGAACCAGATCGTGTTTATAGACCGAGTCCAAGCAGACAGGGGAGATCCCAGGCCAAGAAGCTGTGGGCAGAGAATTATCCCCAAATTGCTCATGTCTTTCTCTCTGCGGTCGGTGGAAATTTTCTCTGGGTTTAAACACTTTTAAATGACCACTTTACCTGTTGTTTCTGCCACAGGAAAACCGAACACCTCTGTCTCCAACCGTGCAGTACTTTATTCTGCGTCTCTTTTTGGATGTATTTTCAGTGAAATTATATCGATACTAAAAGAGAAATATAAGTCTAGAAACAAACCGCATCCATATTGATATCTCTTTTTATAAAATCTATTTTGTCTGCCCGTCGCCCTCTAGACTTCATGTGGACTCTGTAATCTCTGGTTCTACCACAAGGAGGTGGTGTGGGACATGTCTGACATCTGTGTAAACCTTGGGCCTATCATGGAGGTTAGTCAGGACAACCCAGAATGCGATGGAATGGAAGACACACACAGACACAGTCATCTAATTTCCATCGCTTAGCACTCTGCCAAAGTCATGTGTCGTCTCTAGTAATGTTGTTCTGTTTAGTTTGGACAGTCCCTTACTGCCAAGTAAAACCCTATAATAGTATATTACCGACAGAATGAGCCCGGTTAACAGTATGTGAATCAGTGGCACATGTAACAGTAGTCGTGCCAAGTCTAACTGGGCAGCAGGAGCCGGTGCACTGTGAACACATCCAACCGCTCTGTGGGACCAGAGTGTGAAACCAGCCACTCAAGTCCCCGGCCAACACCGATAAAATCCCAAACCATCAGTGTTTCGCTCTAGACAATTCTCCCTTTTGTTGTTCCACAGCATTAAACAGTAATAATGACTATAGTTTATATAGTAGATTGATTTATCAAGGGTGGTGGCCAAATTGGACATCTATATATTGCTATATTAAATGTTCACTCGCTCGGTCCAGAGGCCTACTTGCAAGAAGTAAACATCTGAGGTTTTTCATTTTTACATGGCATCAATTTGGTATCTTTTTTTATTATAAGATCATTTGTGTTTTGATTATAGAATGTTGAATGATTTGCAGGAAATACTCAATATTGTTTCAATTTACAGCTGAATCTGATATATGCATTCATGTAATTCACATTATCATTAAGAATAAAGGACTCTTCAGATTACATGAATCATTCACATGATTAATCAAGTTATAAAAAATAAGCCCAGAATATCTATCTCCCCTCCCTGCTCCAAATATCCCCCAAATACACCCTCCTCTCCACAGCTCTTTTGGATAACACAGACATCCGCATGTTGAGAGAGTTTGATGAACGCTTCAGCTCACTGATTGAGCGATTGCAGCGGTATTAGGATGAGCAGTTTTTCTTCCAACTGGCAGTTGTTTCTAGAACTAGTTGGATGAAAGAGCAGCAGTGTCATTGGTTTATGTGGCACCATTACAGCCAATGGAGATGGACACCGTTCCTGTTCTTAATGTACGTTCTCAACATGCCCTTTCTCCTCTTCTGACCATCCAATCCAATGTGTTTGAGGAGAGAACACTGTGACTTATCCTACATCTGTGTGCAGCAGAGAGCACACAGCAAAGCTCTGAAGTCATTTGTTTTGCTACTCTGGCCTCTGGAAGAGAGGGGTGGTTTGGTTTGGGGTGGGGGGGGGGTGAAGCGGTAGCAAAACAAGCATGGCAGCGGCTCCGCTAAGTGTTGGCTGTGATGCTGAAGAGGAGCGTGGAAATAAAACATACCAGACTAAACATTTGCACACTGTCTGCATGCCAGCTTGGTTTCCGACATGGATGGATGGAGGCTGGGGGTTTAAGGGATGACATTCACTGCCAATAATACCCCCACCCCTCGTTACGTATACATTGTACATTCTATTAGAGTGAAAATAAACTAATGTAAGGCCATTTTACTTTCGTCATTAGAAATGAAAGTAGAGTATGGGTTTGAGGTATGAATAGTCCTGAGTCCCCTTTCAACAGTTTACCACCCTCTTTCTCTCTCTCGCTCACACACACACACACACACACACATCGACCCCCCTCACCCCCCTGCGGCCTCCAGCCCACAGCATCAGGTTTGGGCTCTGGCGTTGTAGAGGTTTGTTTTAGAATACCAAAGCCGTGAGCACCTCAGACAGTGCATACGCCTCTCAACTCCACAAATATGTCAGAAGCATATTAGACAAATATTCCCTCCAACTGCATTGCCAGTGTACACACCCCAGAGTTCCTCCCATCTATCAACTCATGCTGAAGTGTTACTCTGGAGGCAGGAGATTTACGGTGATCAAAGTGTCCTTTTGGCTGACCCGTTAGCTAGAGGCTATGGAAAGGAGAGACTGTGCTGTCCCAACAGCTTATCACATGCAATAGTGATTACTGCATTTCTGCTGGATGCTATGCTACCTCGCGTTAGCTAACGTGTCGACCACGGGTGCCCAACCAGTCGATCGCCATCTACTGGTCAATCATGGAGTGCTTGCCAGTCGATCGTGAGATGATTATACATCTACTTAAATTCAGCCACACATCAACGCCTATAATCTCTTTCTGTTTTAACGTTCAACAGTCTTCCATTCACAGCAATGTCTGAGAAGTCAGGTGATTTACATAAAATATGACCAGTCCCCGCCCACTTATTGACGTATGCCTAGTTAGCGTGGTCAGATGTCGTCCGCCAACTCCAAGTCGAGGTCACGGTGATGCCAGGCAGGTAGCTAGCTAGTTAACTTTGTAGCCAGATTAGTTCTTAAGTTGTGTAGTTGACAGCAGCAATAATGAGTGGAGGGAAGGATACAAAAAAACTGAAAACATATCATTTCCACAAGGAAAGGAGGATTCTTTTTTCATCATGTCAAACTCAAAATGTGTGTGCCTCGTCTGCCATAATAGCATCGCTATCCCAAAGAAAGGGGACAGAGGAGGCTTTTTCACACTCACTTAGAGGCTGAAGCGGGGCACACAGACCTGCTGCTGCACACGGATGTGCGGTGGCTGAGCCGAGGTACATTTTTAGGTTGATTCAGTGAGTTGTTGCCTGAAATCAAGGAGTTTCTCAAGGTCTCCAAACATGCAGAATATGCACAGTTAGAGGACACACAGTGGCTCCTGGATTTATCTTTTCTCACTGACCTAACTTACGGAAAAGGCAAACATGTAATGGACATGATCAGCTCTGTGAACACTTCAATGCAAACCACAACTGCTCTCAAGAAATCTGCAACGTAAAGACCTGCATCTCTTTCAACACATGCATTCAGAACTTGAACACCAGGGCAAGGATTCAGCACATCTTTAGAGTCCAGAACATCTTATCTGAGTTTTGCAGTCGTTTCACTGACTTTGCATCACTTGAGCCTATTGCCACTTATATGTGCTTTCCGTTTGGCACAGACATAAATGTGGAAGTCATTGCCTCCAAAATGGGATCACTTGTTCAGTTGGACACAACTATAGCAGAAACTGAAATTCTCACCCATCAAAATGACATACAGCTGAAATCCAGGGCAACCACTGAGATGAAGGAAGAGTTCTGGGAGCTACTGCTGGAGGAGAAGTATCCCAACATAAGAAGATGTGCTCTCAACATATCAGTCCTTTTTGGATCAACCTTCCTCTGTGAGTCTGCATTTTCTCACATGAAGATAATTAAGTCCAAGTACAGATCTACTATGACTGATGGCCTGCATGAGACTTGTGGCCTGTGTGAGACTTGCAACAAGCTGCTACAGCCCTGACTATGAAAAACTACTTGACTCAACCCAATGCCAAAAGTCACACTAAGGTCGGAAATGAAAGTGGTTTCACTTATTTGTGGAAAACATGTTATTGGTCCACATATTTCCGTATCAAATAGGTATCATAGCAACAGGTCCATAGTCAGTGGTGTGTTGCGTTCCATACATTTTGTTGGTTGGTAGATCTCACATCAAAGAAGGTTGGGCACACCTGGTGTAGACTGACTGGGCACACCTGGTGGAGACTGTCTGGGCTCACCTGGTGTAGACTGACTGGGCACACCTGGTGTAGACTGACTGGGCACACCTGGTGGAGACTGTCTGGGCACACCTGGTGTAGACTGACTGGGCACACCTGGTGTAGACTGACTGGGCACACCTGGTGGAGACTGACTGGGCACACCTGGTGTAGACTGACTGGGCACACCTGGTGTAGACTGACTGGGCACACCTGGTGTAGACTGACTGGGCACACCTGGTGGAGACTGACTGGGCACACCTGGTGTAGACTGACTGGGCACACCTGGTGGAGACTGACTGGGCACACCTGGTGTAGACTGACTGGGCACACCTGGTGTAGACTGACTGGGCACACCTGGTGGAGACTGACTGGGCACACCTGGTGGAGACTGACTGGGCATACCTGGTGTAGACTGACTGGGCACACCTGGTGTAGACTGACTGGGCACACCTGGTGGAGACTGACTGGGCACACCTGGTGGAGACTGACTGGGCACACCTGGTGGAGACTGACTGGGCACACCTGGAGTAGACTGACTGGGCACACCTGGAGTAGACTGACTGGGCACACCTGGTGTAGACTGACTGGGCACACCTGGTGTAGACTGACTGGGCACACCGGGTGTAGACCGACTGGTCACACCTGGTGTAGACTGACTGGGCACACCTGGTGTAGACTGACTGGGCACACCTGGTGTAGACTGACTGGGCACACCTGGTGGAGACTGACTGGGCACACCTGGTGGAGACTGACTGCCCAGCATGCTCTTTGTGCTACTGCTACTGGCAGGTGTCAAAATCTAGCTGATTGATGCGGTGGCAATCTGACAATCATTTGATCCCATGGCCAACGCATTAAGAACTTGGGTTCTAGTGAAGTCCTGGTTGGACTGATGGCTCTCTCCTGGATGGACTGATGGCTCTCTCCTGGTTATCAAATCAAATCAAATGTTATTTGTCACATACACATGGTTAGCAGATGTTAATGCGAGTGTAGCGAAATGCTTGTGCTTCTAGTTCCGACAATGCAGTAATAACCAACAAGTAATCTAACTAACAATTCCAAAACTACTGTCTTATACACAGTGTAAGGGGATAAAGAATATGTACATAAGGATATATGAATGAGTAGATGGTATCGAGTACAGTATATACATATGAGATGAGTATGTAAACAAAGTGGCATAGTTAAAGTGGAGTCAGTGTCATTGTCAGTGTGTTGGCAGCAGCCACTCAATGTTAGTGGTGGCTGTTTAACAGTCTGATGGCCTTCAGGTAGAAGCTGTTTTTCAGTCTCTCGGTCCCAGCTTTGATGCACCTGTACTGACCTCGCCTTCTGGATGATAGCGGGGTGAACAGGCAGTGGCTCGGGTGGTTGATGTCCTTGATGATCTTTATGGCCTTCCTGTAACATCGGGTGGTGTAGGTGTCCTGGAGGGCAGGTAGTTTGCCCCCGGTGATGCGTTGTGCAGACCTCACTACCCTCTGGAGAGCCTTACGGTTGAGGGTGGAGCAGTTGCCGTACCAGGCGGTGATACAGCCCGCCAGGATGCTCTCGATTGTGCATTTGTAGAAGTTTGTGAGTGCTTTTGGTGACAAGCCAAATTTCTTCAGCCTCCTGAGGTTAAAGAGGCGCTGCTGCGCCTTCTTCACGATGCTGTCTGTGTGAGTGGACCAATTCAGTTTGTCTGTGATGTGTATGCCGAGGAACTTAAAACTTGCTACCCTCTCCACTACTGTTCCATCAATGTGGATAGGGGGGTGTTCCCTCTGCTGTTTCCTGAAGTCCACAATCATCTCCTTAGTTTTGTTGACGTTGAGTGTGAGGTTATTTTCCTGACACCACACTCCGAGGGCCCTCACCTCCTCCCTGTAGGCCGTCTCGTCGTTGTTGGTAATCAAGCCTACCACTGTTGTGTCGTCCGCAAACTTGATGATTGATTTGGAGGCGTGCGTGGCCACGCAGTCGTGGGTGAACAGGGAGTACAGGAGAGGGCTCAGAACGCACCCTTGTGGGGCCCCAGTGTTGACGATCAGCGGGGAGGAGATGTTGTTGCCTACCCTCACCACCTGGGGGCGGCCCGTCAGGAAGTCCAGTACCCAGTTGCACAGGGCGGGGTCGAGACCCAGGGTCTCGAGCTTGATGACTAGCTTGGAGGGTACTATGGTGTTGAATGCCGTGCTGTAGTCGATGAACAGCATTCCCACATAGGTATTCCTTTTGTCCAGATGGGTTAGGGCAGTGTGCAGTGTGGTTGAGATAGCATCGTCTGTGGACCTATTTGGGCGGTAAGCAAATTGGAGTGGGTCTAGGGTGTCAGGTAGGGTGGAGGTGATATGGTCCTTGACTAGTCTCTCAAAGCACTTCATGATGACGGAAGTGAGTGCTACGGGGCGGTAGTCGTTTAGCTCAGTTACCTTAGCTTTCTTGGGAACAGGAACAATGGTGGCCCTCTTGAAGCATGTGGGAACAGCAAACTGGTATAGGGATTGATTGAATATGTCCGTAAACACACCGGCCAGCTGGTCTGCGCATGCTCTGAGGACGCGGCTGGGGATGCCGTCTGGTCCTGCAGCTTTGCGAGGGTTAACACGCTTAAATGTCTTACTCACCTCGGCTGCAGTGAAGGAGAGACCGCATGTTTTCGTTACAGACCGTGTCAGTGGCACTGTATTGTCCTCAAAGCGGGCAAAAAAGTTATTTAGTCTGCCTGGGAGCAAGACATCCTGGTCCGTGACTGGGCTGGATTTCATCTTGTAGTCTGTGATTGACTGTAGACCCTGCCACATGCCTCTTGTGTCTGAGCCGTTGAATTGAGATTCTACTTTGTCTCTGTACTGACGCTTAGCTTGTTTGATAGCCTTGCGGAGGGAATAGCTGCACTGTTTGTATTCGGTTATGTTACCAGACACCTTGCCCTGATTAAAAGCAGTGGTTCGCGCTTTCAGTTTCACGCGAATGCTGCCATCAATCCACGGTTTCTGGTTAGGGAATGTTTTAATCGTTGCTATGGGAACGACATCTTCAACGCACGTTCTAATGAACTCGCACACCGAATCAGCGTATTCGTCAATGTTGTTATCTGTCGCAATATGGAAACATATCCCAGTCCACGTGATGGAAGCAGTCTTGGAGTGTGGAGTCAGCTTGGTCGGACCAGCGTTGGACAGACCTCAGCATTGGAGCCTCTAGTTTTAGTTTCTGTCTGTAGGCAGGGATCAACAAAATGGAGTCGTGGTCAGCTTTTCCGAAAGGGGGGCGGGGCAGGGCCTTATATGCGTCGCGGAAGTTAGAGCAACAATGATCCAAGGTTTTTCCACCCCTGGTTGCGCAATCGATATGCTGATAAAATTTAGGGAGTCTTGTTTTCAGATTAGCCTTGTTAAAATCCCCAGCTACAATGAATGCAGCCTCCGGATAAATGGTTTCCAGTTTGCAAAGAGTTAAATAAAGTTCATTCAGAGCCATCGATGTGTCTGCTTGGGGGGGGATATATACGGCTGTGATTATAATCGAAGAGAATTATCTTGGTAGATAACGCGGTCTACATTTGATTGTGAGGAATTCTAAATCAGGTGAACAGAAGGATTTGAGTTCCTGTATGTTTCTTTCATCACACCATGTCTCGTTAGCCATAAGGCATACGCCCCCCCGCCCCTCTTCTTACCAGAAAGGTGTTTGTTTCTGTCGGCGCGATGCGTGGAGAAACCCATTGGCTGCACCGCCTCGGATAGCGTCTCTCCAGTGAGCCATGTTTCTGTGAAGCACAGAACGTTACAGTCTCTGATGTCCCTCTGGAATGCTACCCTTGCTCAGATTTCATCAACCTTGTTGTCAAGAGACTGGACATTGGCAAGAAGAATGCCAGGGAGTGGTGCATGGTGTGCCCGTCTCCGGAGTCTGACCGCCTCGTTTCCCCCTTTTTCGGAGTTGTTTTTTTTGGGTCGCTGCATGCGATCCATTCCGTTGTCCTGTTTGTAAGGCAGAACACAGGATCCGCGTCGCGAAAAACATATTCTTGGTCGTACTGATGGTGAGTTGACGCTGATCTTATATTCAGTAGTTCTTCTCGACTGTATGTAATGAAACCTAAGATGACCTGGGGTACTAATGTAAGAAATAACACGTAAAAAAACAAAAAACTGCATAGTTTCCTCGGAACGCGAAGCGAGGCGGCCATCTCTGTCGGCGCCGGATGGCTCTCTCCTGGCTCTCTCCTGGATGGACTGATGGCTCTCTCCAGGATGGACCGATCGCTCTCTCCTGGATGGACCGATGGCTCTCTCCTGGATGGACCGCTGGCTCTCTCCTGGATGGACCGATGGCTCTCTCCTGGATGGACCGATGGCTCTCTCCTGGATGGACCGATGGCTCTCTCCTGGATGGACTGATGGCTCTCTCCTGGATGGACTGATGGCTCTCTCCTGGATGGACCGATGGCTCTCTCCTGGATGGACTGATGGCTCTCTCCTGGATGGACCGCTGGCTCTCTCCTGGATGGACTGATGGCTCTCTCCTGGATGGACCGCTGGCTCTCTCCTGGATGGACCGATGGCTCTCTCCTGGATGGACCGATGGCTCTCTCCTGGGTGGGCTGATGGCTCTCTCCTGGTTGGACTGATGGCTCTCTCCTGGATGGACTGATGGCTCTCTCCTGGATGGACTGATGGCTCTCTCCTGGATGGACTGATGGCTCTCTCCTGGTTGGACTGAGGGCTGTCTCCTGGTTGGACTGGTGGCTCTCTCCTGGATGGACCGATGGCTCTCTCCTGGATGGACTGATGGCTCTCTCCTGGTTGGACTGGTGGCTCTCTCCTGGATGGACTGATGGCTCTCTCCTGGATGGACTGATTGATGGATGGACTGATGGATGGATGAATGGATGGATGGATGGATGGATGTTGACCACCAGCAGTTTGAGAAGGCTGTCTGTTGCTGCTGAGCATCTACGTCTCAACAAAGCGCTAGGGTTTATTTATGGAGGTCATGGTCATGGATTCTCCCATCCCTTTTTGCCATGTTAAAGGTTGTGTGACTGATTTACAGATATAGAAAGGTCTCCTCTGGCCTATGGGGCCTTAGCATGTCTCCCTTTATAGAGATATGCCTCTACACATGTAAAACACAGCCCCTGTCATAGTCAGACACTGAATCAATATATCTGAAAACGCCATAAAATCCATGAAGGTTTTGTCTTGTTTTTCACTGTGACCCTTGTCCTGCCAGGCCGAATCAAGCCCATTCCTACAAGCTTGTAAAATCTGTCTTTCTCCAGTTCGTTGGAAGTTCATTCACTAGAAGTTCATACTCTTTTGACCCCTGGGAGCACACTCGCCAGCCAGCTCACTGCTCTGACCTCACCATAATATATGTAAGCAATAAGGCCCGAAGAGGTGTGCTATATGGCCAATATACTCCGGCATGACGCAACGCCGAGTGCCTGGATACTACAGCCCTTAGCCGTGGTATATTGGCCATAAATCAAAAAACCCTGAGGTTTTTTTGTATTGCTATTATAAACTGGTAATGCTGTTATAAACTGGTTACCCAACGTAATTAGAGCAGTAAAAATAAATGTTTTATCATACCCGTGGTCTACTGTCTGATATACCATGGCTGTCAACCAATCAGCATTCAGGGCTCGAACCACCCAGTTTATAAAAATATTATAACACCATCGGCATCGAGGATAGCACTGTCCAGTGTGCTATTTTCCAAAATAAGTCCAATTGACCATGTACATTCTTTAATATTTAGAGTCATCATCTGCATATTCAAAAGGCATATTCATGCATATTCATGTTATTGCACTTGGCCTCGCATCTGAAATAAAGTTGTTGAAGTCCCACTTTTCATCCGGTCGACTCCAGACGATAATGTCGTTGATACACTTGGTCTGCATATTTGTGGCTTTGTAAATGGCGTCAGATCATAGAAAGGGGGATCATCAGAATGTTAATGTGAGTCTCACTTCTGAATAAAAGGTGAGTGGAATAGAATGGAGGGAGCCTGAACTCCATGGTTGTCACTAGTTAACACAGACACAAAGTCAAAATGAGCTATTAAAAATGTCATAAAATCAAACATTGGTCTCAAGTTAAGGTTAGGGTTAAGTGGTGTGGTTCGTTTTTGTTTTTTAATTAAGAGAAATGTAGAAAATAGGCTGGTTTAGCCATGTTTATGGTTTTGTGGCTGTGGTAACTAGACGACGAACTCCATGGCTCCGTTTACTCTGGCTAGACCAGTGGAAACAAAGAGTTTCCACAGTCACCAGCTAAGATCTAACATTCACCAACTAACACATGAAGCAACGATTACAGTACAGAGAAGGGAGACAACTCCTTTAAAGGAAAACCCACTCAATGTTTTGCATGTCAGCAGTCAAGTGTTCAAGATATTGGACTTTCAAGAAGCAAAGTGTCACTTGCCACATCATCATATGAGGCATTTTGCACCATCATAATGATGTGGCAAGTGACAATTTGCTTCTTGAAAGTCCAATATCTTGAACACTTGACTGCTGACATGCAAAACATTTTGGGATTGTATCAACAGTGGACTAAGGAAAACAGTACCAAAATGTATTTTTTGAGTGGATTTTTCCTTTAACTGGTCCAACACCAATTACAGGACATCAATCTACTAGAGCCATGTTTGGACAGTATCACAATCATATTTCTGTTTGATGGTCATCTGATGTTTTAAAGCTGTGGAGTTCTCAACCTTTAATTTATTGATTTTAAATAGTTTGTAAAGGTTTTCTAGTTAGCGTATAGCCAGTGCAGTCACATATACGTTTGTTAAATAATATAGTACTGGTTTATATTGTCAGTAACGTACTTCCTCTCTGACTCTCAGTTCAGCATCTCTGGAACTGGTAACTGGACAAAACACATTGTATATCGTCTGGTAGAGAATATCCCTTAGTCAACAGTCTGTGTGTAATCTCACGGCAGGCAGGGTTATTAGTGCCCTGTGCTACCTCCACGCGCCGCCCTGTATCGTACGCCAGTGAAAACGGTTCTCGTGTAGGACTCAGAGACGGCTCAATCCATCAACGCTCAGCAAACAGGGACTGGGGCTCTTCTCTCTGCTGGGGAAACTATGCCCTCCTGGAGACACACTGGGAAGAACAACAGTTAGACAAATATGCTCCAAAGTCTGTCCTTTCTTTCTTTCCCTCTTTCTTTCTCTCTTTTCTCATGTATGTCTTCCTCATGCTCGCGCTCGTTCTCATCTTGCTCCTTCTTAACTGAGATGTTTGATGTTCAAATGTTTCATTAGGATTGATGTGTACTGTAGTATGCTGAGTCTGTCTCCTGCTCAAGGAGTTCATCTTTAACTAACAACAATTGGTTTCTATCATGTTGGGCCAAAAACAAATGAGCCACATTGCATGTGTGATGAGATGAAAAGGAGAGCTAGACATAAAGGGTCTCCTGAGTGGCACAGCGGACTAAGGCACTGGATCCCACTACTAGAGGTGTCACTACAGACCCTGGTTCTATCCTGGGCTGTATCACAACCGGTCGGGATCGGGACTCCCATAGGGCAGCGCACAATTAGCCCAGCGTTTTCCGGGTTAGGGGAGGGTTTGGCCGGGGTAGGCCGTCATTGTAAAATATGAATTTGTTATTAACTGTCTTGCCTAGTTGAATAAAGGCTAAATAAAAAATAATTCTGATGAGTTTAGAGGCTTGAAAAGCAGTAGTACACTGGAACGGTTGACTGGTTATTTCCAAAGGACCAAAGCGTCCTCTTCTCTGAGTGGCGTCTCTATCTCTGCAGCCTGCTGCATCTGGCCAGGCCTCTGTGACCTCTGCTGTGTGGTAGAGGATGTCTGTGTCACTTTACTCTGGTTCTCCAAGGAATGCTTGGAATTGTTTGCTCTGTCTGCTTCAGTGCTGCTTCTGGCAGTGCCTTGTGCTTCCACATCACCTGGCACCAAATGTATGAATTTGAGTTTTATCTTGTCTGTCTAAAGGGCTTGTGGTTGCGGTCTACAAACCGCAGGCTGTAATAGCATGTATTTGTCTTGTGTGGTGTTGGTATGGGTTGGTTGGTTGTGCCGAGGAGGGATGGTATGAGGGTCGAAATGCATTAAGTTCTCAAAGACAGGAACTGGGAAAGCAGTTGGCGATGTTGGAAAATGACAGCGTTCTGGCTACATTGGAAAGTGGAATCCGTCAGCCGCTATTGTTGTGAAGAGATTAATACAAATGTTTCACCAAGGATAGAAATAATACAGGATCTTATAACCTCATCTGACACATCAACCATGGAATTCTATTATTTTGCTTCCTCTGCGTTAAAGAATGTTTCTGCTCAGCATCACACTGACGTTCATTTTTATATACTTGAAAACACATCGTGTTAAATGTCAAAATATTTCCTGACCTTTCATTGAAATAGATCTGAACAGTTGTGGTTTATGTTGTCAAGGGAGACATGAACAGTGTGATTTTAGCGCAAATTACCCATGAACACCGACGGTAAATCCTTTCCCAAACTGCCTATTAAGAGAGCGTGCAAAAGAGTGATTAATCATTTCAATGTGCTCTCTTTGATTGGTTTATAAAGGAAAGTACAATATATTTCCCCTGGCTGGTAGCAGTCTTATCCCAGTCTGATCCCTATCAATCTCCGTAAAACAGTTAAGTGAAAATATTCTCTTCACATTGATGCAAGTCTGTGAAAATCCAACTTTCTCTTGATTGATAGAGACTATGGAACCGTCTGAAACTGCATGCTACCAATATTACTCAACCACTCCGTTACACTGTAATATCATTATTTACAAGCCCTACCTGTGATACAATCCCCAGAACCAACCATGTTGTTATGCTGTGATCTATGGAGGCCCCAGAACCAAACATACTTCATGTACTGTACTGTCCTTGGAGGCAGCCCCAGAACCAACCATACTGCATGTACTGTACTGTCCATGGGACAGTCCCAGAACCAACCATACTTCATGTACTGTACTGTCCTTGGAGGCAGCCCCAGAACCAACCATGTACTGTACTGTCCTTGGAGGCAGCCCCAGAACCAACCATACTTCATGTACTGTACTGTCCTACCTCATGGAGTCCATGCAGCCCCAGAACCAACCATACTTCATGTACTGTACTGTCCTTGGAGGCAGCCCCAGAACCAACCATACTTCATGTACTGTACTGTCCATGGGACAGTCCCAGAACCAACCATACTTCATGTACTGTACTGTCCATGGGACAGCCCCAGAACCAACCATACCTCATGTACTGTACTGTCCTTGGAGGCAGCCCCAGAACCAACCATACCTCATGTACTGTACTGTCCTTGGAGGCAGCCCAGAACCAACCATACCTCATGTACTGTACTGTCCTTGGAGGCAGCCCCAGAACCAACCATACCTCATGTACTGTACTGTCCATGGGACAGTCCCAGAACCAACCATACCTCATGTACTGTACTGTCCATGGAGGCAGCCCCAGAACCAACCATACCTCATGTACTGTACTGTCCATGGGAGCATCCCCAGAACCAACCATATCTCATGTACTGTACTGTCCATGGGACAGTCCCAGAACCAACCATACTTCATGTACTGTACTGTCCTTGGAGGCAGCCCCAGAACCAACCATACCTCATGTACTGTACTGTCCATGGAGGCAGCCCCAGAACCAACCATACCTCATGTACTGTACTGTCCATGGGAGCATCCCCAGAACCAACCATACCTCATGTACTGTACTGTCCATGGAGGCAGCCCCAGAACCAACCATACCTCATGTACTGTACTGTCCATGGGAGCATCCCCAGAACCAACCATACCTCATGTATTCTACTGTCCATGGAGGCAGTCCCAGACCCAACCATACCTCATGTACTATACTGTCCATGGAGGCAGTCTCAGAACCAACCATACCTTATGTACTATACTGTCCATGGAGGCAGTCTCAGAACCAACCATACCTCATGTACTGTACTGTCAATGGAGGCAGTCCCAGAATCAACCATACCTCATGTACTATATTGTCCATGGAGGCAGTCTCAGAACCAACCATACCTCATGTACTATATTGTCCATGGAGGCAGTCCCAGAACCAACCATACCTCATATACTATATTGTCCATGGAGGCAGTCCCAGAACCAACCATACCTCATGTACTGTACTGTCCGTGGAGGCAGTCCCAGAACCAACCATACCTCATGTACTATACTGTCCATGGAGGCAGTCCCAGACCCAACCATACCTTATGTACTATACTGTCCATGGAGGCAGTCTCAGAACCAACCATACCGTATGTACTATACTGTCCATGGAGGCAGTCTCAGAACCAACCATACCTCATGTACTATATTGTCCATGGAGGAAGTCCCAGACCCAACCATACCTCATGTACTATACTGTCCATGGAGGCAGTCCCAGACCCAACCATACCTTATGTACTATACTGTCCATGGAGGCAGTCCCAGACCCAACCTTACCTTATGTACTATACTGTCCATGGAGGCAGTCTCAGAACCAACCATACCTTATGTACTATACTGTCCATGGGGGCAGTCCCAGAACCAACCATACCTCATGTACTATACTGTCCATGGAGGCAGTCCCAGAACCAACCATACCTAATGTCCTGTCCATGGAGGCAGTCCCAGAACCAACCATACCTCATGTACTACTGTCCATGGAGGCAGTCTCATACCTTATGTACTATACTGTCCATGGAGGCAGTCCCAGAACCAACCATACCTCATGTACTATACTGTCCATGGAGGCAGTCCCAGAACCAACCATACCTCATGTACTATACTGTCCATGGAGGCAGTCCCAGAACCAACCATACCTCATGTACTATACTGTCCATGGAGGCAGTCCCAGAACCAACCATACCTAATGTACTATACGTCCATGGAGGCAGTCCCAGACCCAACCATACCTCATGTACTATACTGTCCATGGAGGCAGTCCCAGACCCAACCGTACCTCATGTACTATACTGTCCATGGAGGCAGTCCCAGAACCAATCATACCTCATGTACTATACTGTCCATGGAGGCAGTCCCAGACCCAACCATACCTCATGTACTATACTGTCCATGGAGGCAGTCCCAGACCCAACCATACCTCATGTACTATACTGTCCATGGAGGCAGTCCCAGAACCAACCATACCTCATGTACTATACTGTCCATGGAGGCAGTCCCAGACCCAACCTTACCTTATGTACTATACTGTCCATGGAGGCAGTCCCAGACCCAACCATACCTCATGTACTATACTGTCCATGGAGGCAGTCCCAGACCCAACCGTACCTCATGTACTATACTGTCCATGGAGGCAGTCCCAGAACCAATCCCACCCTAGAGACATTATTTTATAATCAATACTCTAGCGAAAGCTTACTTAATATCAGTGGATGTGTGAGGGTTTTCACTAGTGAACACAAGACACAAAGTCATAACCCAGCCATTCTAAAATCAGATTTGAAACCTAACACCAACCTTAACCACACTGCTAACCTTATGCCTAACTCTAACCTTAAATGAAGACCAAAAATTAATTCTGTAGCTGTGGAATCTGACTAGGTGGCTGGGTTATCTAGTGGAAACCGTGTGAGGGCTGTGAACGTCCTGATGAACTATCAAACATGCTTGGTATTTAGTTTTTGCTGTTCCTGCGGTAGGTTCCATGGAACGCCTGAATTTCTGCTGAGAATGTGTTACATGAACTAACATCAGTGACTCATGAGGTCCCCTATTTGTAATAATGACGTTGCTGACTGTGTCTGGATGTCATTGCTGAGTAGACTACAGATTGTAATGATTAGTAATGGCATGTTTTAACTCTCAGACTGGGTAGTGGCTGGGTCAGCCGGCCCCCTCAAGCACATGTCAGACACAAGCTGTCCATTTCAGGACGGTGTGTGTGTGTGTTTGCGCAGGGGTGTAGAGGGGGTGCAGTGAAGTGCAGGAGACACCCGTCTGGCCTTGTTCAAACAGCAACCCCATGAGGAACTCACCCTGGGCCCTCTTCATCCTCATCCAAAAACCTCCCACTGGAAGAGTAGAGTAGAGTTCACTGCATACAGTACTGTATGGTCCAGTGGGGAGAGAGACACTGGGTTGTAACTACACTGTACTGTATGGCCCAGTGGGGAGAGAGACTCTGGGTTGTAACTACACCGTACTGTATGGCCCAGTGGGGAGAGAGACACTGGGTTGTAACTACACTGTACTGTATGGCCCAGTGGGGAGAGAGACTCTGGGTTGTAACTACACCGTACTGTATGGCCCAGTGGGGAGAGAGACACTGGGTTGTAACTACACCGTACTGTATGGCCCAGTGGGGAGAGAGACACTGGGTTGTAACTACACTGTACTGTATGGCCCAGTGGGGAGAGAGACTCTGGGTTGTAACTACACTGTACTGTATGGCCCAGTGGGGAGAGAGACACTGGGTTGTAACTACACCGTACTGTATGGCCCAGTGGGGAGAGAGACACTGGGTTGTAACTACAGTGTACTGTATGGCCCAGTGGGGTGAGAGACTCTGGGTTGTAACTACACTGTACTGTATGGCCCAGTGGGGAGAGAGACACTGGGTTGTTACTACACTGTACTGTATGGCCCAGTGGGGAGAGAGACACTGGGTTATAACTACACTGTACTGTATGGCCCAGTGGGGAGAGAGACACTGGGTTATAACTACACTGTACTGTATGGCCCAGTGGGGATAGAGAGACTGGGTTGTAACTACACTGTACTGTATGGCCCAGTGGGGAGAGAGAGACACTGGTTTGTAACTACACTGTACTGTATGGCCCAGTGGGGAGAGAGACACTGGGTTGTAACTACACTGTACTGTATGGCCCAGTGGGGAGAGAGAGACACTGGTTTGTAACTACACTGTACTGTATGGCCCAGTGGGGAGAGAGACACTGGGTAACTGTAACCAGTGGGGACACTGTACTGTATGGCCCAGTGGGGAGAGAGACACTGGGTTAACTAACTACACTGTACTGTATTGGCCCAGTGGGGAGAGAGAGACACTGGTTTGTAACTACACTGTACAGTACTGTATGGCCCAGTGGGGAGAGAGACACTGGGTTGTAACTACACTGTACTGTATGGCCCAGTGGGGAGAGAGACACTGGGTTGTAACTACACTGTACTGTATGGCCCAGTGGGGAGAGAGACACTGGGTTGTAACTACACTGTACTGCATGGCCCAGGAGGTTAAAGGTCAGACTAGACATGATGGATGAGATGAGGCAACTCCCAGTCAGCATTTTCCTGTAGTCAAACGTAGGATATTTATATTCCAATATTCTGTTTTTGTTGTAGTACTTTGGATATACAGTACAGTTTTCACATTGTGTTGTTTATTCCTGTAAAGTAGGACTATTTACAGGACCTGTAAAGTAGGGACTGGTGGTAGAATGGTAAATACATTATTGATAGAATTAGGCCTCTCCATGTAGTCACCTATCACCTCGAGCAGCATATCCTAACCTGTTGGTCACCGTTAGACATTTCAAGGAGTTTCACAAAGCACACCAGATGATATTGTGGGCATCCCAAAACAAAACTCTCAATCCAAACCCATCCCGACATGTCTTCCAACCGGTTGCCATGGAAACTGGACAAATGTGAGGAAGGAAGGAAAGAAAAAGAGGAGCAGAAGGGGATCATGTCTTTTCACCTCACTATGCTTTGAGCTCCCTGGTTTAAAGCAAATCTCAAACATTTGCCTCAAACTTTAACTAAGTGTGTCCAGACATTGGCCAGACAGACTGTCAAATCATTAGACGATGACTCAGTGCCTTTCATGTACGAACGTTACTCAGGTTTTTTGGATCCAAATGGATTAATTTGCTCCCTCTGATCAACATGGTTTCCAGTCAAAATATATGGCTGCTGTTCCAAGGGAAGTGTTGGACCAAAACTATCAGCAGAACAGAAACCGTTTGGATCGCGGTCACGGGCAAATAAATAAACCATTTGAAGAGAAGAAGTCTCAGCGTCTCTGTGAACGCCACAGCTCACTCATAGATTATCCAGTAATCAGACGGTGAAGGATTCCCTTCACGTTCACAGCCATGAATTGTGCTCTGAGATAAATAGCAGAATCCTTTGAAGACACAGGAAGAAGTGGAGAATCAGTGTCCACTGACTCTTGAATTCTCTTGTCGACTTGCCAGCATTTTTAAGATAGTGACTCAATAATTCAAGATTATTAAGATTTTTTTTAAAAGTTACTATGCCCACGTTCAATGTCTTATTGATGTAAAATGACTACAACTTCTATACATGATCAAGCCATGCTAAAATAAACTACATGATATACACAGTGCTTCAGAAATGTCAACACACGTGATAATGAAAAGGAGAAGGTCAGGGATCAATATGTCTGTGTAGAGTTGTAACCTTATACACTATACATTTCCTTTGGAAATGTGTACCATGTGTGGACAAAGATGACTTGCAGAACATGTACTTGCAATGGCAGGTTCTGACCACAAAATGGCATACTTCTTGCCCAGTTACTGTGCAAAGGAATGTAAACAGTATCGTGGACAATCTATTAATGTAAACATTAAAAAACAAAACATTTTGGGACTTTGTTGCTTTCTAAGTTGTTATTCCCTGATACAACATCAAAACATGATGTATCATTTTTTTCTACTGTAAGTCTTCCTGAAAAATATGTTTTGTGTGAGCTGCCAGAGAATATGTCCTGCCAATGTTCCTTGGTTAATTTTTTTTCACCTTTTCAGGAGTACTGAAAATATGCCAACCTCACAGGCACTGCAGCTGTTTTAAGAAATGACTCAACCTCAGCTGAGTCGGAAGAAACCGGAAGCATCCGGTTTTCAGTGGAAAAGGAAAGAAGAGGTGGTTCCGGTTCTGCCGCCCCACTTTATTCCTGAGTCACCAAGTCAGCCTATATAGTGATCTACAGGGCATTCAGGAAGTATTCAGACCCCTTGACTTTTTACACATTTTGTTACGTTACAGCCTTATTCTAAAATGTATTACATTGTTTTATTCCCTCATCAATCTACACACAAAACCCCATAATGACAAAGCAAAAACAGTTTTTTAGAAATGTTTGCAGATTTAAAATAAAAAAACAGCAAAATCACATTTACATAAGTATTCAGACCCTTTCCTTAGCACTTTGGCAGCGATTACTGCCTCTAGTCTTCTTGGTTATGGCACTACAAACTTGGCACACCTGTATTCGAGGAGTTTCTCCTATTCTTCTCTGCAGATCCTCTCAAGCTCTGTCATGTTGGATGGGGAGTGTGCTGCAGAGCTATTTCCAGGTCTCTCCAGAGATGTTCGATCAGGTTTAAGTCCCGGCTCTGGCTGGGCCACTCAAGGACATTCAGAGACTTGCTCCGAAGCCACTCCTGCGTTGTCTTGGCTGTGTGCTTAAGGGTTGTTGTCCTGTCTGGAGCAGGTTTTCATCAAGAAACTCTGTACTTTACGCCATTAATCTTTCCCACGATCCTGACGAGTCTCCCAGTGCCTGCCGCTGAAAAACATCCCCACAGCATGATGCTGCCACCACCATGTGTCACTGTAGGGATGACACTTGGCATACAGGTGTCACATCTGAGTTCAATCTTGGTTTCATCAGACCAGAGAATCTTGTTTCTCATGGTCTAAGAGTCCATTAGGTGCCTTTTGGCAAACTCCAAGCGGGCTGTCATGTGCCTTTTACTGTGGAAAGACTTCTACTTGTCGACTCTACCATAAAGGCCTGATTGGTGGAGTGCTGCAGAGATGGATGTTCTTCTGGAAAGTTCTCCCATCTCCACAGAGGAACTTTGGTCTCGTCCCTGACCAAGGCCCTTCTCCTTTGATTGGTCAGTTTGGCTGAGCAGCCAGATCTAGGAAGAGTCTTTGTGGTTCCAAACTTCTTCCATTTAAGAATGATGGAGGCCACTGTGTTCATGGGGACCTTCAATGCTGCAGAAATGTTTTGGTATCCTACCCCAGATCTGTGCCTCGACACAATCCTGTCTCGGAGCTCTACGGACAATTCCTTAGACATCATGGCTTGGTTTTTTCTCTGACATGCACTGTGAACTGTGGGACCTTTATATAGACAAGTGTGTGCCTTTCCAAGTCATGACCAATCAATTGATTTTACCACAGGTGGACTCCAATCACATTGTAGAAACATCAAGGATGATCAATGGAGACATGATGCACCTGAGCTCCATTTCGAGTTTCATAGCAAAGGGTCTGAATACTTATAAATTATGTAAATAAGTATTTATTTTATTTTATATATAAAATGGAAAAACATTCAAAAAAACTGTTTTGCTTTGTCATTATGGGGTATTGCATGTAGATTAATGAGGATGGTTTTTATTTGATCCATTTTAGAATAAGCCTGTAACATAACAACATTTGGAAAAAGTTAAGGCATCTGAATACTTTCTGAATGCACTGTAATTCCCCTATATCTTTCTTATTTAAGCCTGAATTCCATGTTATGCACTGTAATTCCCCTATATCTTTCTTATTTAAGCCTGAATTCCATGTTATGCACTGTAATTCCCCTATATCTTTCTTATTTAAGCCTGCATTCCATGTTATGCACTGTAATTCCCCTATATCTTTATTATTTAAGCCTGAATTCCATGTTATGCACTATAATTCCCCTATATCTTTCTTATTTAAGCCTGAATTCCATGTTATCCACTGTAATTCCCCTATATCTTTCTTATTTAAGCCTGAATTCCATGTTATGCACTGTAATTCCCCTATATCTTTCTTATTTAAGCCCGAATTCCATGTTATGCACTGTAATTCCCCTATATCTTTCTTATTTAAGACTGAATTCCATGTTATGCACTGTAATTCCCTATATCTTTCTTATTTAAGCCTGAATTCCATGTTATGCACTATAATTCCCCTATATCTTTCTTATTTAAGCCTGAATTCCATGTTATGCACTGTAATTCCCCTATATCTTTCTTATTTAAACCTGAATTCCATGTTATGCACTGTAATTCCACTATATCTTTCTTATATAAGCCTGAATTCCATGTTATGCACTATAATTCCCCTATATCTTTCTTATTTAAGCCTGAATTCCATGTTATGCACTGTAATTCCCCTATATCTTTCTTATTTATGCCTGAATTCCATGTTATGCACTGTTGCACATGGATATTAATCTATCATCATTTAGGAGAAATGTAGGAGTACTGTTTGGGGGTTCTGGTGTCCAAGAAGTTCATTCAGGAACAACAACAGTGTCTGGTGTCTGCTCCATGCAGACGAGGAGTCAACAGAGCCAAGTTCTTTGTGTCCCCAGACTCAATAATAATGGTATATAATACAATGTGACTAACAGGACAGAATGTGTCAACATCTTATATCTTAGTGTTTGTGGCCCCAGTGGGAATTGAACCCACGACCCTGGCTCAGCTCAGCAGGATTTAGCATCACAATCTCTTTATCTCAATCTCTTCATTCAAAGTCTCAATCGTGGAAACTTACTGACTGTTGTGGCTGCTTTGTGTGATGTATTGTTGTCTCTACCTTCTTGACCTTTGTGCTGTTGTCTGCGCCCAATAATGTTTGTACCATGTTTTGTGCTGCTACCATGTTGTGTCGCTACCATTTTGCTGTTATGTTGTGTTACTACCATGCTGTGTTGTCAGGTGTTGCTGCCTTTCTATGTTGTTGTCTTAGGTCTCTCTTTATGTAGTGTTGTGTGTTTTGTTGTGTTGTGTGTTTTGTCCTGTATTTATATTGTGCTCATTCATTTAAAAAAAATCCCAGACACCCATCCCCGCAGGAGGCCTTTTTGCCTTTTGGTAGGCCGTCATTGTAAATAAGAATTTGTTCTTAACTGACTTGCCTAGTTAAATAAACGTTAAATGAAAAATAAATAAATAGAATAAAATTCACAGGAGAGGAAGTTTTGCTCACAGAGGTGGTTTGCTCACATTGCCCCTGCTGTAGGTGTCGTGACCAGTGACAGGAAACGTCAGTTTGGGATAATGACCTGTTTCCTCACATGGAGGCACGCCGGTGTATTTACGTTCCTCTGCTATTTACCCCTGACCTCACCCTCCAGAGGGAAGTCAATGGTGATGAATGGGACTGCAGGCGTTTGTGATGTTCATAAATTCTGTGTGTGTGTCATCAAGTGGATGAATCGTATACACTGGATGTGTACGTTAGCTTACTGACGTTTAGGGTCCTGGGTTACTAGGGTTACTGTATAGTGTTCAATGGTATGGACACTGTTGAAATTGCAAAATACTAGCTTAGTCTTGGCTAGTCAAACGACATGTTTCTGTAGCTACATCACATTTCAAATGACCCTGGTTATGTGTTTTAGTATTAGTCTGGGTTCAGACATACTCTGCTGGGGCCCATGCTCATACATTCCCATGTTCCTCTGATCAGTCCTGCCTCCTTCCCTCCATAGTGAGAGGTTAGTTGTTTGAGTGTGAACGGGTCATGTCTTTGGCATGACGGGGTGCTGGTTTGACGGCTGGCTTGGCTTGGACAGAGGCTGGAGCTGTACAGAGCTAGAGGGATGAAGGGAAGAGACGGGGCTGGTTTGACGGCTGGTTTGGCTGGGACAGAGGCTGGAGCTGTACAGAGCTAGAGGGATGAAGGGAAGAGATGGGGCTGGTTTGACGGCTGGCTTGGCTGGGACAGAGGCTGGAGCTGTACAGAGCTAGAGGGATGGAGGGAAGAGACAGGGGCCTGTTGAAACGGAGGATGAGGGATAGCACCTCTGTGGAAACCGCTCGCCAAGCTCTCTTTCTACTTCAGCTACTTGACACATGCTCGGACTGATGCTCCAGCTGAGTGAGAATGTTATGTCTTGTTTTTTGGGAGCTATGCGTAGTCCCTGGGCAGCAGAGCAGCATGTGGCAAGGAACTGATCCTTACCTGCTGTGAACGTGCACTACATGACCCAGGTCAAAAGCGTTTGCGTGTAGCGCCGTGACGGGGTTGAACGGGGTTACCATGCAATAACAATAACAAGCTCATGCCTTACAGCTACTTTGATGACCAACGCCACCCTCATGGTAAAAGGCTGTTGTTGTTGGGGAAATGCCACCCTCATGGTAAATGGCTGTTGTTGTTGGGGAAATGCCACCCTCATGGTAAATGGCTGTTGTTGTTGGGGAAATGCCACCCTCATGGTAAAAGGCTGTTGTTGTTGGGGAAATGCCACCCTCATGGTAAAAGGCTGTTGTTGTTGGGGAAATGCCACCCTCATGGTAAATGGCTGTTGTTGTTGGGGAAATCCCACCCTCGTGGTAAATAGCTGTTGTTGTTGGGGAAATGCCACCCTCCTGGTAAATGGCTGTTGTTGTTGGGGAAATGCCACCCTCATGGTAAATGGATGTTGTTGTTGGGGAAATGCCACCCTCATGGTAAATGGCTGTTGTTGTTGGGGAAATTCCACCCTCGTGGTAAATGGCTGTTGTTGTTGGGGAAATGCCACCCTCATGGTAAATGGCTGTTGTTGTTGGGGAAATGCCACCCTCGTGGTAAATGGCTGTTGTTGTTGGGTAAATTCCATCCTCATTGTAAATGGCTGTTGTTGTTGGGTAAATTCCACCCTCATGGTAAATGGCTGTTGTTGTTGGGCAAATGCCACCCTCGTGGTAAATGGCTTTTGTTGTTGGGGAAATGCCACCCTCATGGTAAATGGCTGTTGTTGTTGGGGAAATCCCACCCTCGTGGTAAATGGCTGTTGTTGTTGGGGAAATGCCACCCTCGTGGTAAAAGGCTGTTGTTGTTGGGGAAATGCCACCCTCATGGTAAATGGCTGTTGTTGTTGGGGAAATGCCACCCTCATGGTAAAAGGCTGTTGTTGTTGGGGAAATGCCACCCTCATGGTAAATGGCTGTTGTTGTTGGGGAAATCCCACCCTCGTGGTAAATAGCTGTTGTTGTTGGGGAAATGCCACCCTCCTGGTAAATGGCTGTTGTTGTTGGGGAAATTCCACCCTCATGGTAAATGGCTGTTGTTGTTGGGGAAATAGTAACTTGTACGTAAGTGAAGACATGGTTTGGAGGAAGAACAGCTGCTGACTCATTTATGAAGTGTTGTATTTACAATATATTTGGGAATACCTGTTCTTTGTACATGGTTGAAAATACATGTTTTGTGTACTGCAGACAACCTTCCTTTCTTTTATTCTGGGCTCAACTGACTGTTGTCATGGTCATCACTGTGGAGTATCTTACATTAGATGAGGTACTCTTTAAAAATGAGGACATGTGTTACTAATAATGTCCCTCATAACCTACCTCTATCTCTGCTTGTCGTCTGAGGAGAGGAGCGACCAGCAGCTGAACTCTTCTCACACATGATGTATCTCCCAACGTCTGGGTCGTAGAGGACAGACGGGAACACACAGAGTCTCTCTGCCCCAAAGCCCGGTGTGAGGAGCCCAGCGCAGGGACTAGTGTTTGGTTCTGTTTCGTACAACGTCCCACACCGGAGGTTCAACCCCGCCGCCAGCCTGCCGTACTGGAGAAAAACACAGAGCAGTAGACCAACTCAACACAAACCCACAAATGCCAGAGAGATTGATGGCAGGACAGCAAATTCAACCCGTGCCCAACTGACAAAGCTAGTGTTAGCAAACAAGTGGTCCGACTGGTATTTCACACAGTAGTCCAACCCTCGATGGTAGTGTTACCGTAGTTACCAGAGAAAGGATGAACCCTTTCTTCACAATGTCAACATTACAACCCCTCTCCTTAAGGAGAGTGGAGATTGAGGGCTTGAATACATTATTTACCTATTACAGTGAAGGAACAGGTCCTGTACTGGCCGACTAGCTTTATGGCAGAAAGTGATGTTTTGTTCTGCATCATTTGCTTTAATGACATCATACCAATTAAAGTGTAAAGACCCATCCTGTGATGATTGAGAGATCTGTTTGAACTAAATTACCCTTCAATATGTTCCATTTTATGTTCCATAATATTAAACAGACACTCACTGTCATGGGGAGGGACGTTAACCACACATGACCCATTGGGAGATTTCAGTCTGCTGCCACATACACAACACACACACACATGTATTTATTTTATTTAACCTTTATTTAACTAGGCAAATCAGTTAAGAACAACTTCTTCTTTTCAATGACGGTCTAGGAACAGTGGGTTAACTGCCTACACATGATCCATTGGGAGATTTCAGTCAGCTGCCACACACACACACACACACAACACAACACAACACAACACAACACACATAATCCATTGGGAGATTTCAGTCAGCTGCCACACACACACACACACACACACACACACACACACACACACACACACACACACACACACACACACACACACACACACACACACACACACACACACACAACACAACACAACACAACACAACACAACACACATAATCCATTGAGAGATTTCAGTCAGCTGCCACACACACAACACAACACAACACAACACACATAATCCATTGAGAGATTTCAGTCAGCTGCCACACACACACACAACACAACACAACACAACACAACACACATGATCCATTGAGAGATTTCAGTCTGCTGCCACACACACACACACACAAAACACAACACAACATTTACATTACATTACATTTAAGTCATTTAGCAGACGCTCTTATCCAGAGCGACTTACAAATTGGTGCATTCACCTTATAACATCCAGTGGAACAGCCACTTTACAATAGTGCATCTAAATCTTTTAAGGGGGGTGAGAAGGATTACTTTATCCTATCCTAGGTATTCCTTAAAGAGGTGGGGTTTCAGGTGTCTCCGGAAGGTGGTGATTGACTCCGCTGTCCTGGCGTCGTGAGAGAGTTTGTTCCACCATTGGGGGCCAGAGCAGCGAACAGTTTTGACTGGGCTGAGCGGGAACTGTACTTCCTCAGTGGTAGGGAGGCGAGCAGGCCAGAGGTGGATGAACGCAGTGCCCTTGTTTGGGTGTAGGGCCTGATCAGAGCCTGGAGGTACTGAGGTGCCGTTCCCCTCACAGCTCCGTAGGCAAGCACCATGGTCTTGTAGCGGATGCGAGCTTCAACTGGAAGCCAGTGGAGAGAGCGGAGGAGCGGGGTGACGTGAGAGAACTTGGGAAGGTTGAACACCAGACGGGCTGCGGCGTTCTGGATGAGTTGTAGGGGTTTAATGGCACAGGCAGGGAGCCCAGCCAACAGCGAGTTGCAGTAATCCAGACGGGAGATGACAAGTGCCTGGATTAGGACCTGCGCCGCTTCCTGTGTGAGGCAGGGTCGTACTCTGCGGATGTTGTAGAGCATGAACCTACAGGAACGGGCCACCGCCTTGATGTTAGTTGAGAACGACAGGGTGTTGTCCAGGATCACGCCAAGGTTCTTAGCGCTCTGGGAGGAGGACACAATGGAGTTGTCAACCGTGATGGCGAGATCATGGAACGGGCAGTCCTTCCCCGGGAGGTAGAGCAGCTCCGTCTTGCCGAGGTTCAGCTTGAGGTGGTGATCCGTCATCCACACTGATATGTCTGCCAGACATGCAGAGATGCGATTCGCCACCTGGTCATCAGAAGGGGGAAAGGAGAAGATTAATTGTGTGTCGTCTGCATAGCAATGATAGGAGAGACCATGTGAGGTTATGACAGAGCCAAGTGACTTGGTGTATAGCGAGAATAGGAGAGGGCCTAGAACAGAGCCCTGGGGGACACCAGTGGTGAGAGCGCGTGGTGAGGAGACAGATTCTCGCCACGCCACCTGGTAGGAGCGACCTGTCAGGTATGACGCAATCCAAGCGTGGGCCGCGCCGGAGATGCCCAACTCGGAGAGGGTGGAGAGGAGGATCTGATGGTTCACAGTATCGAAGGCAGCCGATAGGTCTAGAAGGATGAGAGCAGAGGAGAGAGAGTTAGCTTTAGCAGTGCGGAGCGCCTCCGTGATACAGAGAAGAGCAGTCTCAGTTGAATGACTAGTCTTCAAACCTGACTGATTTGGATCAAGAAGGTCATTCTGAGAGAGATAGCGGGAGAGCTGGCCAAGGACGGCACGTTCAAGAGTTTTGGAGAGAAAAGAAAGAAGGGATACTGGTCTGTAGTTGTTGACATCGGAGGGATCGAGTGTAGGTTTTTTCAGAAGGGGTGCAACTCTCGCTCTCTTGAAGACGGAAGGGACGTAGCCAGCGGTCAGGGATGAGTTGATGAGCGAGGTGAGGTAAGGGAGAAGGTCTCCGGAAATGGTCTGGAGAAGAGAGGAGGGGATAGGGTCAAGCGGGCAGGTTGTTGGGCGGCCGGCCGTCACAAGACGCGAGATTTCATCTGGAGAGAGAGGGGAGAAAGAGGTCAGAGCACAGGGTAGGGCAGTGTGAGCAGAACCAGCGGTGTCGTTTGACTTAGCAAACGAGGATCGGATGTCGTCGACCTTCTTTTCAAAATGGTTGACGAAGTCATCTGCAGAGAGGGAGGAGGGGGAGGGGAGGAGGATTCAGGAGGGAGGAGAAGGTGGCAAAGAGCTTCCTAGGGTTAGAGGCAGATGCTTGGAATTTAGAGTGGTAGAAAGTGGCTTTAGCAGCAGAGACAGAGGAGGAAAATGTAGAGAGGAGGGAGTGAAAGGATGCCAGGTCCGCAGGGAGGCGAGTTTTCCTCCATTTCCGCTCGGCTGCCCGGAGCCCTGTTCAACACAACACAACACACATAATCCATTGAGAGATTTCAGTCAGCTGCCACACACACACACAACACAACACAACACACATGGTCCATTGAGAGATTTCAGTCTGCTGCCACACACACACACACAACACACATAATCCATTGGGAGATTTCAGTCAGCTGCCACACACACACACACACACACACACACACACACACACACACACACACACACACACACACACACACACACACACACACACACACAACACAACACACACCATTGAGAGATTTCAGTCAGCTGCCACACACACACACACACACAACACAACACAACACAACACACATGATCCATTGAGAGATTTCAGTCTGCTGCCACACACACACACACACACACAACACAACACAACACACATGATCCATTGAGAGATTTCAGTCTGCTGCCACACACACAACACAACACACATGATCCATTGAGAGATTTCAGTCTGCTGCCACACACACAACACAACACACATGATCCATTGAGACATTTCAGTCTGCTGCCACACACACACTTGGGAATATCACTGTCTGGGTGGAATTTTTTTCTTCTCCAGAACTCAATATAGTGTTGTTCAAACCGCCCCATTAACAATTAGGATTGAGAACATTTTGACTAAACAGACGACACGTTATGCAGAGGGAATGATATTTTCCATGTTTGTGTGCCAAAACAAAACAGGGAACGAGGAAATGCCTCTGTAGCGAGTGCTTGATATATGAATGTGTGAATAATGAACCTGTGGTAGCAGGAAACCCACAGACAGTTTATACATTTCTCAACTCCACCGCTCGTTGAGTAATTGACTTCTTTTACTAATTATAGTTGTGGGCTTTAGAAGGATAGTCGTCTCAGAGGTATGGTACAGGCTCAGTCCCCGTGGCTGAGTTTCCCACATCTAACTTGTGTGTGTCATTGTCACACACTGTTGTCCAGCTCAGGTCAGTAAGGTTAATATTCTCCAACATATGTATGTCTGGGATACAGTTTTAATGTATTCATCATGGGACAAACAGGGCAAACAAACCCTGCTGGAGAGCTACTGGGCATACGGCTCTAACATACGTCATTCAGGTTCAGATGTTGTGGTAGGGCAGGGATGGAACAAAAGCCTGCACTCCCTTTTCCTGAAACGACCTCAGCAGGGTTGGCGCTCCCTCATGTTTTGCTCTGTATTGGTGACTTCACCTGTCCTTGCACCCGAGCCAAAATAGACAGAGACGTAATAACGAGGCAGAAAGACAGGTCATTGGTCTCTGTCGGAACAGTTTCAACTTTCCAGAGGTCATGACGTATCTGTGCTGGAAGACCAGTTGCATATCTGGGGACCGTCCATTCTGGTTATAGTGATAAATAGGGCCGTTCCAACACCATCTGAAGGCTGATGTTCACATGATGAATCTGTCTCAATCTTGCACCAACTTTTTATCCATTACATTTCGCCCTTCTCAGAAGTAGTTCTTGAATCCTTAATTAGGTATCAAATGGCAATGAATTCCGACACGTTTTGACGACCTTATCAAAAGCTGTTCTGAAGGCCCATAAAAAACAGAGAGGAATATTTTCCATCCTAGTCTTCATTTGGCAGGGCGATGGAGTGGATGCTGTATTAAGATCTCTGGAAAAGGGGACCGTCTGCATTTTTCAGAGGAGCATGTGACTGCAGCTTTATTTAATGTTCTCACAGGCAAACGTGTCCAATCCTCGGCCAAACTCGACAGCTGTAATTCTACTAAATGGGAGTGCGTTAAGCGGTCAACCCGAACACAACTCGGTGGCGATATAACACCGTAGTAACAGAAATGATATTCAGAGACGCACCCAGCTGCACTCTTGCGCCTCTCTCGTTCTCGCTTCTTAAACTTCAGCTGACTTCCTCTGACCATGGGAACCACAGAAGACAACCATCGATCATCTCTGTAGTCTGCGGCCGTCAGCCAGAATCTGAGGTCACCTGACCAAGCAGAATTCGAATAATTGACCAATTGAATCTCATTCTTGTCTTCTCCTCTTTTTCTGTTTGACTTCGCTAACACTGCTGCAGATCAGTGTCATGGTTTACAGCCAATGGGGACTTTTCAGTTAATGAAGTGAATGTTCTCTAACTAAGGTTGCAAAGCTAGTGGTAATTTACCAAAGTTACCAGAATCTTCTATAATTTTGGTAATCTATGGCAATTTATGGTAACTTTGGTCACTTATGTTTCATAGCTTTTAAAAAATGTATTCACATATAGTATTAATTTAAAATAATCTCTGTCCATATTGTCCATGAGTTTCTAGTGAATAGACCACATGGTTCAAGAGAAAATAGCCTAATTAACAATGGCATTATTTTCAGTTAGCTCTACAGCTCTTCCAACTATTGACTTTTTTCACAGCTGCCACCAGTTTGGCATCAAAAAATGTACAACAAAGACCTTGACATAGTAAAGAAAATGTGTGTAAAATGTTTTATAAAATATATTTCATGCTGAAACCCTCAAATTAAACACCAATGGTATTCACTCCCTAAATTCTTGGTTTATATTTCAGATAATGTTTTACAGCTTAGTCATTGTATTTTTCATTTAAAAATCATCTTATTTGATTTTGTTACATATTTGACATGTGACAAGGCCACACGGAGGTCCAGAAAACACCTGTGATAATTGGAATTAGCTAAAAGACCCACCAGACGTCTTGTGCTAAATTACATTAAAATCCTTGAAAGTTACCAAAATTCTATTCGTATTCTGATAAACTTCTAAAGTAATATACAGTACCCTCCCTTTGCAACCCCTCTGTGACTGTATATCTCAGTAAGGGCTGGGATAGTCTGTGAAAATGTAATGATGTCAATTTAACATAACATTTTTTATCTAGAACTCTCCCAATGACACACATGGTGTATGCAGTGTTTGTGAGTGACGCAATGAACACATCTCTGCTCTGCATTAGTGTTCTGTGAAAATGGAGTGTTCTTGAACGTCCTCTCTGTTGAACCTCTGTGACTCCTTAGAATAGCAGCAGAAACCTCGATGAACCCTACAACGTACAACCCTACAATATACTTCTTTGATATCTCAGCACTGACAGCCACACTGATGAATACATGTAGCTATGTATAATATGTACAATATTCAAGAATGATAACATGGAAGGTAAATGTAATTGTTCATGTTTGGTTTCGAGAAAGATTATGCATTGTATTAGACTAGCTACAGAACATGACTTATTAATGAATGGTCCCATGTTAGGACAAATGGCCATGTCATCTCTCATCTCTCTGTCTGTGGTTGAGTGTTTAGTGCTGTGGCTGTGAATGTCTGTGTGTAACCTGGGTTGACCGGAATGACTGCTGTTCTCGGCAGCTGCAGGGTTCAACCAGGCTCCTGGCATTAGAATTATCTGCCCCGGACCAGGGCCCAGCTGCCGGTCACGTTTGAGCTGTCGATCCAACACATTCATACTGAAACATTGCCCGTGTCTCTAACAGACAGCCTGTCAGCACCAGAGAACATGAGCTGTGTGGGTAACACAAGTCCAACGCAGCAGCAGTCTCTGGCTCTCTGTCTTTGTCTGTCTGTCTCTTTCTCTCTCTGTCTCTCTGTCTCTCTCTCTGTCTGTCTCTCTCTCTGTCTGTCTCTCTCTCTGTCTGTCTATCTCTCTGTCTCTCTCTCTGTCTGTCTCTTTCTCTCTCTCTCTCTCTCTCTGTCTCTCTGGCTCTCTGTCTCTGTCTGTCTGTCTCTTTCTCTCTCTGTCTCTCTGTCTCTCTGTCTGTCTCTCTCTCTGTCTGTCTCTCTCTCTCTGTCTCTCTGGCTCTGTCTGTCTGTCTCTTTCTCTCTCTGTCACTCTGTCTCTCTGTCTCTCTGTCTCTCTCTCTGTCTGTCTCTCTGTCTGTGTCTGTCTGTCTGTCTGTCTGTCTGTCTGTCTGTCTGTCTGTCTGTCTGTCTGTCTGTCTGTCTGTCTGTAAGAACTATGTCACTGAGGATTTAAAGACAGTCAAACTAAATGATAGACCACAGACCAACATACCGTGGTGTATCAGATATTGTCGTTATCATGTACACATGTTCACATCCTGTTTTGATAGTTGGACTACTCCTGTCGTGTGGGAGTGAGCTCAGTTGACATATCAGTCATCCCCACTAACTGCCAATGGGACAGATTAAAGGAAGTTGATCAAACAACAGGAAGCAGAGATATAATGGCGTATGCATACCACATTTCTGGGGCCGCTGTTTGACATAATAACATGTTGGCCTTGAGATGTAAGCACATGCAGGTTAACTACATGGATAGGAAGTCTGGGCAGGTATGATGTCAAAGTTTCCATTCAACTGGTGGCTGTTCAATGTCTTTCCTTGATATGTAATGGAAGATAATACGGTGTATAATAGATCAAAAGAAATAGGATGAGTGGTTCCTGCCAGACACCATAATGTGAGACAGGTGGAGCAGTAGAACAAATGGACAAAAAGTGTCCAGAAAAAGGTTGATATTTGTGTGTGTGTGTGTGTGCGTGTGTGTGTGAGAGAGAGAGAGAGAAAAGTGGTTATGATAATGTTATGTAGATCAACAGGAATGGGGGGTGGTTATGATAATGTTATCTAGATCAACAGGAATGGGTGGTGGTTATGATAATGTTATCTAGATCAACAGGAATGGGCGGCAGTTATGATAATGTTATCTAGATCAACAGGAATGGGCGGTGGTTATGATAATGTTGTCTAGATCAACAGGAATGGGGGTGGTTATGATAATGTTATGTAGATCAACAGGAATGGAGGGTGGTTATGATAATCTTATCGAGATCAACAGGAATGGGTGGTGGTTATGGTAATGTTATCTAGATCAACAGGAATGGGTGGTGGTTATGATAATGTTATCTAGATCAACAGGAATGGGGGGCGGTTATGATAATGTTATCTAGATCAACAGGAATGGGAGGTGGTTATAATAATGTTATCTAGATCAACAGGAATTTGTTGTGGTTATGATAATGTTATCTAGATCAACAGGAATTTGTTGTGGTTATGATAATGTTATCTAGAACAACAGGAATGGGCGGTGGTTATGATAATGTTATCTAGAACAACAGGAATGAGGGGTGGTTATGATAATGTTATCTAGATAAACAGGAATGGGTGGTGGTTATGATAATGTGATCTTGAACAACAGGAATGAGGGGTGGTTATGATAATGTTATCTAGATAAACAGGAATGGGAGGTGGTTATGATAATGTTATCTAGATCCACAGGAATGGGGGGTGGTTACGATAATGTTATCTAGATCAACAGGAATGGGTTGTGGTTATGATAATGTTATCTAGATCAACAGGAATGGGGGGGGGGTATGATAATGTTATCTAGAACAACAGGAATGAGGGGTGGTTATGATAATGTCATCTAGATAAACAGGAATGGGTGGTGGTTATGACAATGTTATCTCGATCAGCATGAATGGGGGGTGGTTATGATAATGTTATCTAGATCTACAGGAATGGGTGTGGTTATGATAATGTTATCTAGATCAACAGGAATGGGTGGTGGTTATGATAATGTGATCTTGAACAACAGGAATGAGTGGTGGTTATGATAATGTTATCTAGATCAACAGGAATGGGAGGTGGTTATGATAATGTTATCTAGATCCACAGGAATGGGGGGTGGTTATGATAATGTTATCTAGATCAACAGGAATGGGTTGTGGTTATGATAATGTTATCTAGATCAACAGGAATGGGGGTTATGATAATGTTATCTAGAACAACAGGAATGGGCGGTGGTTATGATAATGTTATCTAGATCAACAGGAATGGGGGGTTATGATAATGTTATCTAGATCCACAGGAATGGGTGGTGGTTATGATAATGTTATCTAGATCAACAGGAATGGGAGGTGGTTATGATAATGTTATCTAGATCAACAGGAATGGGGGGTATGATAATGTTATCTAGAACAACAGGAATGGGAGGTGGTTATGATAATGTTATCTAGAACAACAGGAATGGGTGGTGGTTATGATAATGTTATCTAGATCAACAGGAATGGGGGGCGGTTATGATAATGTTATCCAGATCAACAGGAATGGGGGGTGGTTATGATAATGTTATGTAGATCAACAGGAATGGAGGGTGGTTATGATAATCTTATCGAGATCAACAGGAATGGGTGGTGGTTATGGTAATGTTATCTAGATCAACAGGAATGGGTGGTGGTTATGATAATGTTATCTAGATCAACAGGAATGGGGGGCGGTTATGATAATGTTATCTAGATCAACAGGAATGGGTGGTGGTTATGATAATGTTATCTAGATCAACAGGAATGGAGGGCCTTTATGATAATGTTATCTAGATCAACAGGAATGGGGGGTGGTTATGATAATGTTATCTAGATCAACAGGAATGGGTGGTGGTTATGATAATGTTATCGAGATCAACAGGAATGGGGGGGTGGTTATGATAATGTTATCTAGATCAACAGGAATGGGCGGTGGTTATGATAATGTTATCTAGATCAACAGGAATGGGTGGTGGTTATGATAATGTTATCTAGATCAACAGCAATGGGGGGTGGTTATGATAATGTTATCTAGATCAACAGGAATGGGTGGTGGTTATGATAATGTTATCTAGATCAACAGGAATGGGGGGTGGTTATGATAATGTTATCTAGATCAACAGGAATGGGTGGTGGTTATGATAATGTTATCTAGATCAACAGGAATGGAGGGCCTTTATGATAATGTTATCTAGATCAACAGGAATGGGGGGTGGTTATGATAATGTTATCTAGATCAACAGGAATGGGGGGTGGTTATGATAATGTTATCTAGATCAACAGGAATGGGTGGTGGTTATGATAATGTTATCGAGATCAACAGGAATGGGGGGTGGTTATGATAATGTTATCTAGATCAACAGGAATGGGCGGTGGTTATGATAATGTTATCTAGATCAACAGGAATGGGTGGTGGTTATGATAATGTTATCTAGATCAACAGGAATGGGGGTGGTTATGATAATGTTATCTAGAACAACAGGAATGGGGGGTGGTTATGATAATGTTATGTAGATCAACAGGAATGGGGGGTGGTTATGATAATGTTATCTAGATCAACAGGAATGGGTGGTGGTTATGATAATGTTATCTAGATCAACAGGAATGGGTGGTGGTTATGATAATGTTATCTAGATCAACAGGAATGGGGGGTGGTTATGATAATGTTATCTAGATCAACAGGAATGGGTGGTGGTTATGATAATGTTATCTAGATCAACAGGAATGGAGGGCCTTTATGATAATGTTATCTAGATCAACAGGAATGGGGGGTGGTTATGATAATGTTATGTAGATCAACAGGAATGGGGGGTGGTTATGATAATGTTATCTAGATCAACAGGAATGGGTGGTGGTTATGATAATGTTATCTAGATCAACAGGAATGGGGGTGGTTATGATAATGTTATCTAGATCAACAGGAATGGGCGGTGGTTATGATAATGTTATCTAGATCAACAGGAATGGGTGGTGGTTATGATAATGTTATCTAGATCAACAGGAATGGGGGTGGTTATGATAATGTTATCTAGAACAACAGGAATGGGGGTGGTTATGATAATGTTATCTAGATCAACAGGAATGGGGGGTGGTTATGATAATGTTATCTAGATCAACAGGAATGGGTGGTGGTTATGATAATGTTATCTAGATCAACAGGAATGGGCGGTGGTTATGATAATGTTATCTAGATCAACAGGAATGGGTGGTGGTTATGATAATGTTATCTAGATCAACAGGAATGGGGGTGGTTATGATAATGTTATCTAGAACAACAGGAATGGGGGGCGGTTATGATAATGTTATCTAGATCAACAGGAATGGGGGGCGGTTATGATAATGTTATCTAGATCAGCAGGAATGGGGGGTGGTTATGATAATGTTATGTAGATCAACAGGAATGGGGGTGGTTATGATAATGTTATCTAGATCAACAGGAATGGGTGGTGGTTATGATAATGTTATCTAGATCAACAGGAATGGGCGGCGGTTATGATAATGTTATCTAGATCAGCAGGAATGGGGGGTGGTTATGATAATGTTATGTAGATCAACAGGAATGGGGGGTGGTTATGATAATGTTATCTAGATCAACAGGAATGGGTGGTGGTTATGATAATGTTATCTAGATCAACATGAATGGGCGGCGGTTATGATAATGTTATCTAGATCAACAGGAATGGGCGGTGGTTATGATAATGTTGTCTAGATCAACAGGAATGGGTGGTGATTATGATAATGTTATCTAGATAAACATGAATGGAAGGTGGCTATGGTAATGTTATCTATATCAACAGGAATGGGAGGTGGTTATGATAATGTTATCTAGATCAACAGGAATGGGTGGTGGTTATGATAATGTTATCTAGATCAACAGGAATGGGGGTGGTTATGATAATGTTATCTAGAACAACAGGAATGGGAGGTGGTTATGATAATGTTATCTAGAACAACAGGAATGGGTGGTGGTTATGATAATGTTATCTAGATCAACAGGAATGGGGGGCGGTTATGATAATGTTATCCAGATCAACAGGAATGGGGGTGGTTATGATAATGTTATGTAGATCAACAGGAATGGAGGGTGGTTATGATAATGTTATCTAGATCAACAGGAATGGGTTGTGGTTATGATAATGTTATCTAGATCAACAGGAATGGGGGGGGGGTTATGATAATGTTATCTAGAACAACAGGAATGGGCGGTGGTTATGATAATGTTATGTAGATCAACAGGAATGGGGGGTGGTTATGATAATGTTATCTAGATCAACAGGAATTTGTTGTGGTTATGATAATGTTATCTAGATCAACAGGAATGGGGGGGTGGTTATGATAATGTTATCTAGAACAACAGGAATGGGCGGTGGTTAGGATAATGTTATCTAGAACAACAGGAATGAGGGGTGGTTATGATAATGTTATCTAGATAAACAGGAATGGGTGGTGGTTATGATAATGTTATCTAGATCCACAGGAATGGGGGGTGGTTATGATAATGTTATCTAGATCAACAGGAATGGGTTGTGGTTATGATAATGTTATCTAGATCAACAGGAATGGGGGGGGGTTATGATAATGTTATCTAGAACAACAGGAATGAGGGGTGGTTATGATAATGTTATCTAGATAAACAGGAATGGGTGGTGGTTATGACAATGTTATCTCGATCAGCATGAATGGGCGGTGGTTAGGATAATGTTATCTAGAACAACAGGAATGAGGGGTGGTTATGATAATGTTATCTAGATCAACAGGAATGGGTGGTGGTTATGATAATGTTATCTAGATCAACAGGAATGGGAGGTGGTTATGATAATGTTATCTAGATCCACAGGAATGGGGGGTGGTTATGATAATGTTATCTAGATCAACAGGAATGGGTTGTGGTTATGATAATGTTATCTAGATCAACAGGAATGGGTGGTGGTTATGACAATGTTATCTCGATCAGCATGAATGGGGGGTGGTTATGATAATGTTATCTAGATCTACAGGAATGGGTGTGGTTATGATAATGTTATCTAGATCAACAGGAATGGGTGGTGGTTATGATAATGTGATCTTGAACAACAGGAATGAGTGGTGGTTATGATAATGTTATCTAGATCAACAGGAATGGGAGGTGGTTATGATAATGTTATCTAGATCCACAGGAATGGGGGGTGGTTATGATAATGTTATCTAGATCAACAGGAATGGGTTGTGGTTATGATAATGTTATCTAGAACAACAGGAATGGGCGGTGGTTATGATAATGTTATCTAGATCAACAGGAATGGGGGGTTATGATAATGTTATCTAGATCCACAGGAATGGGTGGTGGTTATGATAATGTTATCTAGATCAACAGGAATGGGAGGTGGTTATGATAATGTTATCTAGATCAACAGGAATGGGGGGGGGTATGATAATGTTATCTAGAACAACAGGAATGGGAGGTGGTTATGATAATGTTATCTAGAACAACAGGAATGGGTGGTGGTTATGATAATGTTATCTAGATCAACAGGAATGGGGGTGGTTATGATAATGTTATCTAGATCAACAGGAATGGGGGTGGTTATGATAATGTTATGTAGATCAACAGGAATGGAGGGTGGTTATGATAATCTTATCGAGATCAACAGGAATGGGTGGTGGTTATGATAATGTTATCTAGATCAACAGGAATGGGTGGTGGTTATGATAATGTTATCTAGATCAACAGGAATGGGGGGCGGTTATGATAATGTTATCTAGATCAACAGGAATGGGTGGTGGTTATGATAATGTTATCTAGATCAACAGGAATGGAGGGCCTTTATGATAATGTTATCTAGATCAACAGGAATGGGGGGTGGTTATGATAATGTTATCTAGATCAACAGGAATGGGTGGTGGTTATGATAATGTTATCTAGATCAACAGGAATGGGGGGTGGTTATGATAATGTTATCTAGATCAACAGGAATGGGCGGTGGTTATGATAATGTTATCTAGATCAACAGGAATGGGTGGTGGTTATGATAATGTTATCTAGATCAACAGGAATGGGGGGTGGTTATGATAATGTTATCTAGATCAACAGGAATGGGTGGTGGTTATGATAATGTTATCTAGATCAACAGGAATGGGGGGTGGTTATGATAATGTTATCTAGATCAACAGGAATGGGTGGTGGTTATGATAATGTTATCTAGATCAACAGGAATGGAGGGTGGTTATGATAATGTTATCTAGATCAACAGGAATGGGTGGTGGTTATGAGAATGTTATCGAGATCAACAGGAATGGGGGGTGGTTATGATAATGTTATCTAGATCAACAGGAATGGGAGGTGGTTATGATAATGTTATCTAGATCAACAGGAATGGGTGGTGGTTATGATAATGTTATCTAGATCAACAGGAATGGGGGTGGTTATGATAATGTTATCTAGAACAACAGGAATGGGGGGTGGTTATGATATTGTTATGTAGATCAACAGGAATGGGGGGTGGTTATGATAATGTTATCTAGATCAACAGGAATGGGTGGTGGTTATGATAATGTTATCTAGATCAACAGGAATGGGCGGTGGTTATGATAATGTTATCTAGATCAACAGGAATGGGTGGTGGTTATGATAATGTTATCTAGATCAACAGGAATGGGGGTGGTTATGATAATGTTATCTAGAACAACAGGAATGGGGGCGGTTATGATAATGTTATCTAGATCAACAGGAATGGGGGGCGGTTATGATAATGTTATCTAGATCAGCAGGAATGGGGGGTGGTTATGATAATGTTATGTAGATCAACAGGAATGGGGGTGGTTATGATAATGTTATCTAGATCAACAGGAATGGGTGGTGGTTATGATAATGTTATCTAGATCAACATGAATGGGCGGCGGTTATGATAATGTTATCTAGATCAACAGGAATGGGCGGTGGTTATGATAATGTTGTCTAGATCAACAGGAATGGGTGGTGATTATGATAATGTTATCTAGATAAACATGAATGGAAGGTGGCTATGGTAATGTTATCTATATCAACAGGAATGGGAGGTGGTTATGATAATGTTATCTAGATCAACAGGAATGGGTGGTGGTTATGATAATGTTATCTAGATCAACAGGAATGGGGGGTGGTTATGATAATGTTATCTAGAACAACAGGAATGGGAGGTGGTTATGATAATGTTATCTAGAACAACAGGAATGGGTGGTGGTTATGATAATGTTATCTAGATCAACAGGAATGGGGGGCGGTTATGATAATGTTATCCAGATCAACAGGAATGGGGGTGGTTATGATAATGTTATGTAGATCAACAGGAATGGAGGGTGGTTATGATAATCTTATCGAGATCAACAGGAATGGGTGGTGGTTATGGTAATGTTATCTAGATCAACAGGAATGGGGGGCGGTTATGATAATGTTATCTAGATCAACAGGAATGGGAGGTGGTTATAATAATGTTATCTAGATCAACAGGAATTTGTTGTGGTTATGATAATGTTATCTAGATCAACAGGAATGGGGGGTGGTTATGATAATGTTATCTAGATCAACAGGAATGGGTGGTGGTTATGATAATGTTATCTAGATCAACAGGAATGGGAGGTGGTTATGATAATGTTATCTAGATCAACAGGAATGGGTGGTGGTTATGATAATGTTATCTAGATCCACAGGAATGGGGGGTGGTTATGATAATGTTATCTAGATCAACAGGAATGGGTTGTGGTTATGATAATGTTATCTAGATCAACAGGAATGGGGGGGGTTATGATAATGTTATCTAGAACAACAGGAATGAGGGGTGGTTATGATAATGTTATCTAGATAAACAGGAATGGGTGGTGGTTATGACAATGTTATCTCGATCAGCATGAATGGGGGGTGGTTATGATAATGTTATCTAGATCTACAGGAATGGGAGGTGGTTATGATAATGTTATCTAGATCAACAGGAATGGGTGGTGGTTATGATAATGTGATCTTGAACAACAGGAATGAGGGGTGGTTATGATAATGTTATCTAGATCAACAGGAATGGGAGGTGGTTATGATAATGTTATCTAGATCCACAGGAATGAATGATAATGTTATCTAGATCAACAGGAATGGGTTGTGGTTATGATAATGTTATCTAGATCAACAGGAATGGGGGGTTATGATAATGTTATCTAGAACAACAGGAATGGGCGGTGGTTATGATAATGTGATCTAGAACAACAGGAATGGGAGGTGGTTATGATAATGTTTTCTAGATCAACAGGAATGGGCGGTGGTTAGGATAATGTTTTCTAGATCAACAGGAATGGGTGGTGGTTAGAATAATGTTTCTAGATCAACAGGAATGGGTGGTGGTTATGATAATGTTATCTAGATCAACAGGAATGGGGGGTGGTTATGATAATGTTATCTAGAACAACAGGAATGGGAGGTGGTTATTATAATGTTATCTAGAACAACAGGAATGGGGGGTGGTTATGATAATGTTATCTAGATCAACAGGAATGGGTGGTGGTTATGATAATGTTATCTAGATCAACATGAATGGGCGGCGGTTATGATAATGTTGTCTAGATCAACAGGAATGGGTGGTGTTTATGATAATGTTATCTAGATAAACATGAATGGAAGGTGGCTATGGTAATGTTATCTATATCAACAGGAATGGGAGGTGGTTATGATAATGTTATCTAGATCAACAGGAATGGGTGGTGGTTATGATAATGTTATCTAGATCAACAGGAATGGGGGGTGGTTATGATAATGTTATCTAGAACAACAGGAATGGGAGGTGGTTATGATAATGTTATCTAGAACAACAGGAATGGGTGGTGGTTATGATAATGTTATCTAGATCAACAGGAATGGGGGTGGTTATGATAATGTTATGTAGATCAACAGGAATGGAGGGTGGTTATGATAATCTTATCGAGATCAACAGGAATGGGTGGTGGTTATGGTAATGTTATCTAGATCAACAGGAATGGGTGGTGGTTATGATAATGTTATCTAGATCAACAGGAATGGGGGCGGTTATGATAATGTTATCTAGAAACAGGAATGGGTGGTGGTTATGATAATGTTATCTAGATCAACAGGAATGGAGGGCCTTATGATAATGTTATCTAGATCAACAGGAATGGGGGTGGTTATGATAATGTTATCTAGATCAACAGGAATGGGTGGTGGTTATGATAATGTTATCTAGATCAACAGGAATGGGGGTGGTTATGATAATGTTATCTAGATCAACAGGAATGGGCGGTGGTTATGATAATGTTATCTAGATCAACAGGAATGGGTGGTGGTTATGATAATGTTATCTAGATCAACAGGAATGGGGGGTGGTTATGATAATGTTATCTAGATCAACAGGAATGGGTGGTGGTTATGATAATGTTATCTAGATCAACAGGAATGGGGGGTGGTTATGATAATGTTATCTAGATCAACAGGAATGGGTGGTGGTTATGATAATGTTATCTAGATCAACAGGAATGGAGGGCCTTTATGATGATGTTATCTAGATCAACAGGAATGGGGGGTGGTTATGATAATGTTATCTAGATCAACAGGAATGGGGGTGGTTATGATAATGTTATCTAGATCAGGGAATGGGTGGTGGTTATGATAATGTTATCTAGATCAACAGGAATGGGGGTGGTTATGATAATGTTATCTAGATCAACAGGAATGGGAGGTGGTTATGATAATGTTATCTAGATCAACAGGAATGGGGGTGGTTATGATAATGTTATCTAGATCAACAGGAATGGGGGTGGTTATGATAATGTTATCTAGAACAACAGGAATGGGGGTGGTTATGATAATGTTATCTAGATCAACAGGAATGGGGGTGGTTATGATAATGTTATCTAGATCAACAGGAATGGGCGGTGGTTATGATAATGTTATCTAGATCAACAGGAATGGGTGGTGGTTATGATAATGTTATCTAGATCAACAGGAATGGGGGTGGTTATGATAATGTTATCTAGAACAACAGGAATGGGGGCATGATAATGTTATCTAGATCAACAGGAATGGGGGCGGTTATGATAATGTTATCTAGATCAACAGGAATGGGGGTGGTTATGATAATGTTATGTAGATCAACAGGAATGGGGGGTGGTTATGATAATGTTATCTAGATCAACAGGAATGGGTGGTGGTTATGATAATGTTATCTAGATCAACATGAATGGGCGGCGGTTATGATAATGTTATCTAGATCAACAGGAATGGGCGGTGGTTATGATAATGTTGTCTAGATCAACAGGAATGGGTGGTGATTATGATAATGTTATCTAGATAAACATGAATGGAAGGTGGCTATGGTAATGTTATCTATATCAACAGGAATGGGAGGTGGTTATGATAATGTTATCTAGATCAACAGGAATGGGTGGTGGTTATGATAATGTTATCTAGATCAACAGGAATGGGGGGTGGTTATGATAATGTTATCTAGAACAACAGGAATGGGAGGTGGTTATGATAATGTTATCTAGAACAACAGGAATGGGTGGTGGTTATGATAATGTTATCTAGATCAACAGGAATGGGGGGCGGTTATGATAATGTTATCCAGATCAACAGGAATGGGGGGGGGGTGGTTATGATAATGTTATGTAGATCAACAGGAATGGAGGGTGGTTATGATAATCTTATCGAGATCAACAGGAATGGGTGGTGGTTATGGTAATGTTATCTAGATCAACAGGAATGGGGGGCGGTTATGATAATGTTATCTAGATCAACAGGAATGGGAGGTGGTTATAATAATGTTATCTAGATCAACAGGAATTTGTTGTGGTTATGATAATGTTATCTAGATCAACAGGAATGGGGGGGGGGTGTGGTTATGATAATGTTATCTAGAACAACAGGAATGGGCGGTGGTTAGGATAATGTTATCTAGAACAACAGGAATGAGGGGTGGTTATGATAATGTTATCTAGATAAACAGGAATGGGTGGTGGTTATGATAATGTTATCTAGATCCACAGGAATGGGGGGTGGTTATGATAATGTTATCTAGATCAACAGGAATGGGTTGTGGTTATGATAATGTTATCTAGATCAACAGGAATGGGGGGGGTTATGATAATGTTATCTAGAACAACAGGAATGAGGGGTGGTTATGATAATGTTATCTAGATAAACAGGAATGGGTGGTGGTTATGACAATGTTATCTCGATCAGCATGAATGGGGGGTGGTTATGATAATGTTATCTAGATCTACAGGAATGGGTGTGGTTATGATAATGTTATCTAGATCAACAGGAATGGGTGGTGGTTATGATAATGTGATCTTGAACAACAGGAATGAGGGGTGGTTATGATAATGTTATCTAGATCAACAGGAATGGGAGGTGGTTATGATAATGTTATCTAGATCAACAGGAATGGGTGGTGGTTATGATAATGTTATCTAGATCAACAGGAATGGGGTGTGGTTATGATAATGTTATCTAGATCAACAGGAATGGGGGGGTTATGATAATGTTATCTAGAACAACAGGAATGGGCGGTGGTTATGATAATGTGATCTAGAACAACAGGAATGGGAGGTGGTTATGATAATGTTTTCTAGATCAACAGGAATGGGCGGTGGTTATGATAATGTTATCTAGATCAACAGGAATGGGTGGTGGTTATGATAATGTTTCTAGATCAACAGGAATGGGTGGTGGTTATGATAATGTTATCTAGATCAACAGGAATGGGGGGTGGTTATGATAATGTTATCTAGAACAACAGGAATGGGAGGTGGTTATGATAATGTTATCTAGAACAACAGGAATGGGGGTGGTTATGATAATGTTATCTAGATCAACAGGAATGGGTGGTGGTTATGATAATGTTATCTAGATCAACATGAATGGGCGGTGGTTATGATAATGTTATCTAGATCAACAGGAATGGGTGGTGGTTATGATAATGTTATCTAGATAAACAGGAATGGAAGGTGGCTATGGTAATGTTATCTATATCAACAGGAATGGGAGGTGGTTATGATAATGTTATCTAGATCAACAGGAATGGGTGGTGGTTATGATAATGTTATCTAGATCAACAGGAATGGGGGTGGTTATGATAATGTTATCTAGAACAACAGGAATGGGTGGTGGTTATGATAATGTTATCTAGAAATGGGTGGTGGTTATGATAATGTTATCTAGAATCAACAGGAATGGGGGCGGTTATGATAATGTTATCCAGATCAACAGGAATGGGGGTGGTTATGATAATGTTATGTAGATCAACAGGAATGGAGGGTGGTTATGATAATCTTATCTAGATCAACAGGAATGGGTGGTGGTTATGGTAATGTTATCTAGATCAACAGGAATGGGTGGTGGTTATGATAATGTTATCTAGATCAACAGGAATGGGGGCGGTTATGATAATGTTATCTAGATCAACAGGAATGGGAGGTGGTTATAATAATGTTATCTAGATCAACAGGAATTTGGTGGTTATGATAATGTTATCTAGATCAACAGGAATGGGGGTGTGTGGTTATGATAATGTTATCTAGAACAACAGGAATGGGCGGTGGTTAGGATAATGTTATATAGAACAACAGCAATGAGGGGTGGTTATGATAATGTTATCTAGATAAACAGGAATGGGTGGTGGTTATGATAATGTTATCTAGGGAATGGTTTATGATAATGTTATCTAGATCAACAGGAATGGGTTGTGGTTATGATAATGTTATCTAGATCAACAGGAATGGGGGGTTATGATAATGTTATCTAGAACAACAGGAATGAGGGGTGGTTATGATAATGTTATCTAGATAAACAGGAATGGGTGGTGGTTATGACAATGTTATCTCGATCAGCATGAATGGGGGTGGTTATGATAATGTTATCTAGATCTACAGGAATGGGTGGTTATGATAATGTTATCTAGATCAACAGGAATGGGTGGTGGTTATGATAATGTTATCTTGAACAACAGGAATGAGGGGTGGTTATGATAATGTTATCTAGATCAACAGGAATGGGAGGTGGTTATGATAATGTTATCTAGATCCACAGGAATGGGGGGTGGTTATGATAATGTTATCTAGATCAACAGGAATGGGTTGTGGTTATGATAATGTTATCTAGATCAACAGGAATGGGGGTTATGATAATGTTATCTAGAACAACAGGAATGGGCGGTGGTTATGATAATGTTATCTAGAACAACAGGAATGGGAGGTGGTTATGATAATGTTATCTAGATCAACAGGAATGTTTTCTAGGGAATGGTGGTTATGATAATGTTATCTAGATCAACAGGAATGGGTGGTGGTTATGATAATGTTATCTAGATCAACAGGAATGGGGGTGGTTATGATAATGTTATCTAGAACAACAGGAATGGGAGGTGGTTATGATAATGTTATCTAGAACAACAGGAATGGGAGGTGGTTATGATAATGTTATCTAGAACAACAGGAATGGGTGGTGGTTATGATAATGTTATCTAGATCAACAGGAATGGGGGCGGTTATGATAATGTTATCCAGATCAACAGGAATGGGGGGTGTAATGTTATGTAGATCAACAGGAATGGAGGGTGGTTATGATAATCTTATCAATCAACAGGAATGGGTGGTGGTTATGGTAATGTTATCTAGATCAACAGGAATGGGTGGTGGTTATGATAATGTTATCTAGATCAACAGGAATGGGGGCGGTTATGATAATGTTATCTAGATCAACAGGAATGGGAGGTGGTTATAATAATGTTATCTAGATCAACAGGAATTTGTTGTGGTTATGATAATGTTATCTAGATCAACAGGAATGGGGGTGTGGTTATGATAATGTTATCTAGAACAACAGGAATGGGCGGTGGTTAGGATAATGTTATCTAGAACAACAGGAATGAGGGTGGTTATGATAATGTTATCTAGATAAACAGGAATGGGTGGTGGTTATGATAATGTTATCTAGATCAACAGGAATGGGTGGTGGTTATGATAATGTGATTTATTGAGGGGTGGTTATGATAATGTTATCTAGATAAACAGGAATGGGGGTGGTTATGATAATGTTATCTAGATCCACAGGAATGGGGGTGGTTATGATAATGTTATCTAGATCAACAGGAATGGGTTGTGGTTATGATAATGTTATCTAGATCAACAGGAATGGGGGTTATGATAATGTTATCTAGAACAACAGGAATAATGTTATCTAATGATCTAGAACAACAGGAATGAGGGGTGGTTATGATAATGTTATCTAGATAAACAGGAATGGGTGGTGGTTATGACAATGTTATCTCGATCAGCATGAATGGGGGGTGGTTATGATAATGTTATCTAGATCTACAGGAATGGGAGGTGGTTATGATAATGTTATCTAGAACAACAGGAATGAGGGGTGGTTATGATAATGTTATCTAGATAAACAGGAATGGGTGGTGGTTATGATAATGTTATCTAGATCAACAGGAATGGGAGGTGGTTATGATAATGTTATCTAGATCCACAGGAATGAGGGGTGGTTATGATAATGTTATCTAGATAAACAGGAATGGGTGGTGGTTATGATAATGTTATCTAGATCAACAGGAATGGGTGGTGGTTATGATAATGTGATTTTGAACAACAGGAATGAGGGGTGGTTATGATAATGTTATCTAGATAAACAGGAATGGGAGGTGGTTATGATAATGTTATCTAGATCCACAGGAATGGGGGTGGTTATGATAATGTTATCTAGATCAACAGGAATGGGTTGTGGTTATGATAATGTTATCTAGATCAACAGGAATGGGGGTTATGATAATGTTATCTAGAACAACAGGAATGGGCGGTGGTTATGATAATGTTATCTAGAACAACAGGAATGAGGGGTGGTTATGATAATGTTATCTAGATAATGGGTTATTAGACAATGTTATCTCGAACATGAATGGGGGTGGTTATGATAATGTTATCTAGATCACAGGAATGGGTGTGGTTATGATAATGTTATCTAGATCAACAGGAATGGGTGGTGGTTATGATAATGTGATCTTGAACAACAGGAATGAGGGGTGGTTATGATATTGTTATCTAGATCAACAGGAATGGGAGGTGGTTATGATAATGTTATCTAGAACAACAGGAATGAGGGGTGGTTATGATAATGTTATCTAGATAAACAGGAATGGGTGGTGGTTATGATAATGTTATCTAGATCAACAGGAATGGGTGGTGGTTATGATAATGTGATTTTGAACAACAGGAATGAGGGGTGGTTATGATAATGTTATCTAGATAAACAGGAATGGGAGGTGGTTATGATAATGTTATCTAGATCCACAGGAATGGGGGGTGGTTATGATAATGTTATCTAGATCAACAGGAATGGGTTGTGGTTATGATAATGTTATCTAGATCAACAGGAATGGGGGGGGGGGTTTTGATATTGTTATCTAGAACAACAGAAAAGGGGGGTGGTTATGATAATGTTATCTAGATCAACAGGAATGGGAGGTGGTTATGATAATGTTATCTAGATCCACAGGAATGGGGGTGGTTATGATAATGTTATCTAGATAAACAGGAATGGGAGGTGGTTATGATAATGTTATCTAGATCCACAGGAATGGGGGTGGTTATGATAATGTTATCTAGATCAACAGGAATGGGTTGTGGTTATGATAATGTTATCTAGATCAACAGGAATGGGGGGGTTATGATAATGTTATCTAGAACAACAGGAATGGGCGGTGGTTATGATAATGTGATCTAGAACAACAGGAATGAGGGGTGGTTATGATAATGTTATCTAGATAAACAGGAATGGGTGGTGGTTATGACAATGTTATCTCGATCAGCATGAATGGGGGTGGTTATGATAATGTTATCTAGATCTACAGGAATGGGTGTGGTTATGATAATGTTATCTAGATCAACAGGAATGGGTGGTGGTTATGATAATGTGATCTTGAACAACAGGAATGAGGGGTGGTTATGATAATGTTATCTAGATCAACAGGAATGGGAGGTGGTTATGATAATGTTATCTAGAACAACAGGAATGAGGGGTGGTTATGATAATGTTATCTAGATAAACAGGAATGGGTGGTGGTTATGATAATGTTATCTAGATCAACAGGAATGGGTGGTGGTTATGATAATGTGATTTTGAACAACAGGAATGAGGGGTGGTTATGATAATGTTATCTAGATAAACAGGAATGGGAGGTGGTTATGATAATGTTATCTAGATCCACAGGAATGGGGGGTGGTTATGATAATGTTATCTAGATCAACAGGAATGGGTTGTGGTTATGATAATGTTATCTAGATAACAGGAATGTTATGATAATGTTATCTAGAACAGGAATGGGGGTGGTTATGATAATGTTATCTAGATCAACAGGAATGGGGGTGGTTATGATAATGTTATCTAGATCAACAGGAATTTGTTGTGGTTATGATAATGTTATCTAGATCAACAGGAATGGGGGTGTGGTTATGATAATGTTATCTAGAACAACAGGAATGGGCGGTGGTTAGATAATGTTATCTAGATCCACAGGAATGGGGGTGGTTATGATAATGTTATCTAGATCAACAGGAATGGGTTGTGGTTATGATAATGTTATCTAGATCAACAGGAATGGGGGGTTATGATAATGTTATCTAGAACAACAGTTATTATGATAATGTTATCTAGATCAACAGGAATGGGAGGTGGTTATGATAATGTTATCTAGATCCACAGGAATGTGGGGTGGTTATGATAATGTTATCTAGATCAACAGGAATGGGTTGTGGTTATGATAATGTTATCTAGATCAACAGGAATGGGGGTTATGATAATGTTATCTAGAACAACAGGAATGAGGGGTGGTTATGATAATGTTATCTAGATAAACAGGAATGGGTGGTGGTTATGACAATGTAATGATTATGGGGGTATGATAATGTTATCTAGATCTACAGGAATGGGTGTGGTTATGATAATGTTATCTAGATCAACAGGAATGGGTGGTGGTTATGATAATGTGATCTTGAACAACAGGAATGAGGGGTGGTTATGATAATGTTATCTAGATCAACAGGAATGGGAGGTGGTTATGATAATGTTATCTAGATCCACAGGAATGGGGGTGGTTATGATAATGTTATCTAGATCAACAGGAATGGGTTGTGGTTATGATAATGTTATCTAGATCAACAGGAATGGGGGTTATGATAATGTTATCTAGATCAACAGGAATGGGTGGTGGTTATGACAATGTTATCTCGATCAACAGAAATGGGATGGTTATGATAATGTTATCTAGATCAACAGGAATGGGTTGTGGTGATAATGTTATCTAGATCAACAGGAATGTTATGATAATGTTACCTAGATCACAGGAATGGGTGGTGGTTATGATAATGTTATCTCGATCAACAGGAATGGGAGGTGGTTATGATAATGTTATCTAGATCCACAGGAATGGGGGTGGTTATGATAATGTTATCTAGATCAACAGGAATGGGCGGTGGTTATGATAATGTTATCTAGAACAACAGGAATGGGCGGTGGTTATGATAATGTTATCTAGATCAACAGGAATGGGTGGTGGTTATGATAATGTTATCTCGATCAACAGGAATGGGAGGTGGTTATGATAATGTTATCTAGATCCACAGGAATGGGGGTGGTTATGATAATGTTATCTAGATCAACAGGAATGGGCGGTGGTTATGATAATGTGATCTAGAACAACAGGAATGGGGGTGGTTATGATAATGTTATCTAGATCAACAGGAATGGGTGGTGGTTATGACAATGTTATCTCGATCAACAGGAATGGGAGGTGGTTATGATAATGTTATCTAGATCCACAGGAATGGGGGGTGGTTATGATAATGTTATCTAGATCAACAGGAATGGGCGGTGGTTATGATAATGTTATCTAGAACAACAGGAATGGGCGGTGGTTATGATAATGTTATCTAGATAAACAGGAATGGGTGGTGATTATGACAATGTTATCTAGATCAACAGGAATGGGGGGCGGTTATGATAATGTTATCTAGATCCACAGGAATGGGAATGATAATGTTATCTAGATCAACAGGAATGGGTGGTGGTTATGATAATGTTATCTAGAACAACAGGAATGGGAGGTGGTTATGATAATGTTATCTAGAACAACAGGAATGGGCGGTGGTTATGATAATGTTATCTAGATCAACAGGAATGGGGGTGGTTATGATAATGTTATCTAGAACAACAGGAATGGGAGGTGGTTATGATAATGTTATCTAGAACAACAGGAATGGGCGGTGGTTATGATAATGTTATCTAGATCAACAGGAATGGGGGTGGTTATGATAATGTTATCTAAAACAACAGGAATGGGAGGTGGTTATTATAATGTTATCTAGAACAACAGGAATGGGGGTGGTTATGATAATGTTATCTAGATCAACAGGAATGGGAGGTGGTTATGATTATGATAATGTTATCAATGTTATCTCGATCAACAGGAATGGGAGGTGGTTATGATAATGTTATCTAGATCCACAGGAATGGGGGGTGGTTATGATAATGTTATCTAGATCAACAGGAATGGGCGGTGGTTATGATAATGTGATCTAGAACAACAGGAATGGGGGTGGTTATGATAATGTTATCTAGATCAACAGGAATGGGTGGTGGTTATGACAATGTTATCTCGATCAACAGGAATGGGAGGTGGTGATAATGTTATCTAGATCCACAGGAATGGGGGTGGTAATGTTATCTAGATCAACAGGAATGGGCGGTGGTTATGATAATGTTATCTAGAACAACAGGAATGGGCGGTGGTTATGATAATGTTATCTAGATCAACAGGAATGGGTGGTGGTTATGACAATGTTATCTCGATCAACAGGAATGGGAGGTGGTTATGATAATGTTATCTAGATCCACAGGAATGGGGGTGGTTATGATAATGTTATCTAGATCAACAGGAATGGAGGGTGGTTATGATAATCTTATCGAGATCAACAGGAATGGGTGGTGGTTATGGTAATGTTATCTAGATCAACAGGAATGGGTGGTGGTTATGATAATGTTATCTAGATCAACAGGAATGGGGGGCGGTTATGATAATGTTATCTAGATCAACAGGAATGGGAGGTGGTTATAATAATGTTATCTAGATCAACAGGAATTTGTTGTGGTTATGATAATGTTATCTAGATCAACAGGAATGGGGGTGTGTGGTTATGATAATGTTATCTAGAACAACAGGAATGGGCGGTGGTTATGATAATGTTATCTAGAACAACAGGAATGAGGGGTGGTTATGATAATGTTATCTAGATAAACAGGAATGGGTGGTGGTTATGATAATGTTATCTAGATCCACAGGAATGGGGGGTGGTTATGATAATGTTATCTAGATCAACAGGAATGGGTTGTGGTTATGATAATGTTATCTAGATCAACAGGAATGGGGGGGGGTTATGATAATGTTATCTAGAACAACAGGAATGAGGGGTGGTTATGATAATGTTATCTAGATAAACAGGAATGGGTGGTGGTTATGACAATGTTATCTCGATCAGCATGAATGGGGGGTGGTTATGATAATGTTATCTAGATCTACAGGAATGGGTGTGGTTATGATAATGTTATCTAGATCAACAGGAATGGGTGGTGGTTATGATAATGTGATCTTGAACAACAGGAATGAGGGGTGGTTATGATAATGTTATCTAGATCAACAGGAATGGGAGGTGGTTATGATAATGTTATCTAGATCCACAGGAATGGGGGGTGGTTATGATAATGTTATCTAGATCAACAGGAATGGGTTGTGGTTATGATAATGTTATCTAGATCAACAGGAATGGGGGGTTATGATAATGTTATCTAGAACAACAGGAATGGGCGGTGGTTATGATAATGTGATCTAGAACAACAGGAATGGGAGGTGGTTATGATAATGTTTTCTAGATCAACAGGAATGGGCGGTGGTTAGGATAATGTTTTCTAGATCAACAGGAATGGGTGGTGGTTAGAATAATGTTTCTAGATCAACAGGAATGGGTGGTGGTTATGATAATGTTATCTAGATCAACAGGAATGGGGGGTGGTTATGATAATGTTATCTAGAACAACAGGAATGGGAGGTGGTTATGATAATGTTATCTAGAACAACAGGAATGGGAGGTGGTTATGATAATGTTATCTAGAACAACAGGAATGGGTGGTGGTTATGATAATGTTATCTAGATCAACAGGAATGGGGGGCGGTTATGATAATGTTATCCAGATCAACAGGAATGGGGGTGGTTATGATAATGTTATGTAGATCAACAGGAATGGAGGGTGGTTATGATAATCTTATCGAGATCAACAGGAATGGGTGGTGGTTATGGTAATGTTATCTAGATCAACAGGAATGGGTGGTGGTTATGATAATGTTATCTAGATCAACAGGAATGGGGTGCGGTTATGATAATGTTATCTAGATCAACAGGAATGGGAGGTGGTTATAATAATGTTATCTAGATCAACAGGAATTTGTTGTGGTTATGATAATGTTATCTAGATCAACAGGAATGGGGGTGTGGTTATGATAATGTTATCTAGAACAACAGGAATGGGCGGTGGTTAGGATAATGTTATCTAGAACAACAGGAATGAGGGGTGGTTATGATAATGTTATCTAGATAAACAGGAATGGGTGGTGGTTATGATAATGTTATCTAGATCAACAGGAATGGGTGGTGGTTATGATAATGTGATTTTGAACAACAGGAATGAGGGGTGGTTATGATAATGTTATCTAGATAAACAGGAATGGGGGTGGTTATGATAATGTTATCTAGATCCACAGGAATGGGGGGTGGTTATGATAATGTTATCTAGATCAACAGGAATGGGTTGTGGTTATGATAATGTTATCTAGATCAACAGGAATGGGGGGTTATGATAATGTTATCTAGAACAACAGGAATGGGCGGTGGTTATGATAATGTGATCTAGAACAACAGGAATGAGGGGTGGTTATGATAATGTTATCTAGATAAACAGGAATGGGTGGTGGTTATGACAATGTTATCTCGATCAGCATGAATGGGGGTGGTTATGATAATGTTATCTAGATCTACAGGAATGGGCGTGGTTATGATAATGTTATCTAGATCAACAGGAATGGGTGGTGGTTATGATAATGTGATCTTGAACAACAGGAATGAGGGGTGGTTATGATATTGTTATCTAGATCAACAGGAATGGGAGGTGGTTATGATAATGTTATCTAGAACAACAGGAATGAGGGGTGGTTATGATAATGTTATCTAGATAAACAGGAATGGGTGGTGGTTATGATAATGTTATCTAGATCAACAGGAATGGGTGGTGGTTATGATAATGTGATTTTGAACAACAGGAATGAGGGGTGGTTATGATAATGTTATCTAGATAAACAGGAATGGGAGGTGGTTATGATAATGTTATCTAGATCCACAGGAATGGGGGGTGGTTATGATAATGTTATCTAGATCAACAGGAATGGGTTGTGGTTATGATAATGTTATCTAGATCAACAGGAATGGGGGGGGGGTTATGATAATGTTATCTAGAACAACAGGAATGGGCGGTGGTTATGATAATGTGATCTAGAACAACAGGAATGAGGGGTGGTTATGATAATGTTATCTAGATAAACAGGAATGGGTGGTGGTTATGACAATGTTATCTCGATCAACAGGAATGGGGGTGGTTATGATAATGTTATCTAGATCTACAGGAATGGGTGTGGTTATGATAATGTTATCTAGATCAACAGGAATGGGTGGTGGTTATGATAATGTGATCTTGAACAACAGGAATGAGGGGTGGTTATGATATTGTTATCTAGATCAACAGGAATGGGAGGTGGTTATGATAATGTTATCTAGAACAACAGGAATGAGGGGTGGTTATGATAATGTTATCTAGATAAACAGGAATGGGTGGTGGTTATGATAATGTTATCTAGATCAACAGGAATGGGTGGTGGTTATGATAATGTGATTTTGAACAACAGGAATGAGGGGTGGTTATGATAATGTTATCTAGATAAACAGGAATGGGAGGTGGTTATGATAATGTTATCTAGATCCACAGGAATGGGGGTTTATGATAATGTTATCTAGATCAACAGGAATGGGTTGTGGTTATGATAATGTTATCTAGATCAACAGGAATGGGGGGTTATGATAATGTTATCTAGAACAACAGGAATGGGCGGTGGTTATGATAATGTGATCTAGATCAACAGGAATGGGAGGTGGTTATGATAATGTTATCTAGATCCACAGGAATATGATAATGTTATCTAGATAAACAGGAATGGGAGGTGGTTATGATAATGTTATCTAGATCCACAGGAATGGGGGTGGTTATGATAATGTTATCTAGATCAACAGGAATGGGTTGTGGTTATGATAATGTTATCTAGATCAACAGGAATGGGGGTTATGATAATGTTATCTAGAACAACAGGAATGGGCAGTGGTTATGATAATGTGATCTAGAACAACAGGAATGAGGGGTGGTTATGATAATGTTATCTAGATAAACAGGAATGGGTGGTGGTTATGACAATGTTATCTCGATCAGCATGAATGGGGGGTGGTTATGATAATGTTATCTAGATCTACAGGAATGGGTGTGGTTATGATAATGTTATCTAGATCAACAGGAATGGGTGGTGGTTATGATAATGTGATCTTGAACAACAGGAATGAGGGGTGGTTATGATATTGTTATCTAGATCAACAGGAATGGGAGGTGGTTATGATAATGTTATCTAGAACAACAGGAATGAGGGGTGGTTATGATAATGTTATCTAGATAAACAGGAATGGGTGGTGGTTATGATAATGTTATCTAGATCAACAGGAATGGGTGGTGGTTATGATAATGTGATTTTGAACAACAGGAATGAGGGGTGGTTATGATAATGTTATCTAGATAAACAGGAATGGGAGGTGGTTATGATAATGTTATCTAGATCCACAGGAATGGGGGGTGGTTATGATAATGTTATCTAGATCAACAGGAATGGGTTGTGGTTATGATAATGTTATCTAGATCAACAGGAATGGGGGTTATGATAATGTTATCTAGAACAACAGGAATGGGCGGTGGTTATGATAATGTTATCTAGATCAACAGGAATGGGAGGTGGTTATGATAATGTTATCTAGATCCACAGGAATGGGGGGTGGTTATGATAATGTTATCTAGATCAACAGGAATGGGTTGTGGTTATGATAATGTTATCTAGATCAACAGGAATGGGGGTGTTATCTAGAACAACAGGAATGAGGGTGGTTATGATAATGTTATCTAGATAAACAGGAATGGGTGGTGGTTATGACAATGTTATCTCGATCAGCATGAATGGGGGTGGTTATGATAATGTTATCTAGATCTACAGGAATGGGTGTGGTTATGATAATGTTATCTAGATCAACAGGAATGGGTGGTGGTTATGATAATGTGATCTTGAACAACAGGAATGAGGGGTGGTTATGATAATGTTATCTAGATCAACAGGAATGGGAGGTGGTTATGATAATGTTATCTAGATCCACAGGAATGGGGGGTGGTTATGATAATGTTATCTAGATCAACAGGAATGGGTTGTGGTTATGATAATGTTATCTAGATCAACAGGAATGGGGGGTTATGATAATGTTATCTAGATCAACAGGAATGGGTGGTGGTTATGACAATGTTATCTCGATCAACAGGAATGGGAGGTGGTTATGATAATGTTATCTAGATCAACAGGAATGGGTTGTGGTTATGATAATGTTATCTAGATCAACAGGAATGGGGGGTTATGATAATGTTACCTAGATCAACAGGAATGGGTGGTGGTTATGACAATGTTATCTCGATCAACAGGAATGGGAGGTGGTTATGATAATGTTATCTAGATCCACAGGAATGGGGGGTGGTTATGATAATGTTATCTAGATCAACAGGAATGGGCGGTGGTTATGATAATGTGATCTAGAACAACAGGAATGGGCGGTGGTTATGATAATGTTATCTAGATCAACAGGAATGGGTGGTGGTTATGACAATGTTATCTCGATCAACAGGAATGGGAGGTGGTTATGATAATGTTATCTAGATCCACAGGAATGGGGGGTGGTTATGATAATGTTATCTAGATCAACAGGAATGGGCGGTGGTTATGATAATGTGATCTAGAACAACAGGAATGGGCGGTGGTTATGATAATGTTACCTAGATCAACAGGAATGGGTGGTGGTTATGACAATGTTATCTCGATCAACAGGAATGGGAGGTGGTTATGATAATGTTATCTAGATCCACAGGAATGGGGGGTGGTTATGATAATGTTATCTAGATCAACAGGAATGGGCGGTGGTTATGATAATGTGATCTAGAACAACAGGAATGGGCGGTGGTTATGATAATGTTATCTAGATAAACAGGAATGGGTGGTGATTATGACAATGTTATCTAGATCAACAGGAATGGGGGGCGGTTATGATAATGTTATCTAGATCAACAGGAATGGGAGGATAATGTTATCTAGATCCACAGGAATGGGTATGATAATGTTATCTAGAACAACAGGAATGGGAGGTGGTTATGATAATGTTATCGAGAACAACAGGAATGGGTGGTGGTTATGATAATGTTATCTAGATCAACAGGAATGGGGGTGGTTATGATAATGTTATCTAGAACAACAGGAATGGGAGGTGGTTATGATAATGTTATCGAGAACAACAGGAATGGGCGGTGGTTATGATAATGTTATCTAGATCAACAGGAATGGGGGTGGTTATGATAATGTTATCTAGAACAACAGGAATGGGAGGTGGTTATTATAATGTTATCTAGAACAACAGGAATGGGGGTGGTTATGATAATGTTATCTAGATCAACAGGAATGGGAGGTGGTTATGATAATGTTATCTCGATCAACAGGAATGGGTGGTGGTTATGACAATGTTATCTCGATCAACAGGAATGGGAGGTGGTTATGATAATGTTATCTAGATCCACAGGAATGGGGGGTGGTTATGATAATGTTATCTAGATCAACAGGAATGGGCGGTGGTTATGATAATGTGATCTAGAACAACAGGAATGGGCGGTGGTTATGATAATGTTATCTAGATCAACAGGAATGGGTGGTGGTTATGACAATGTTATCTCGATCAACAGGAATGGGAGGTGGTTATGATAATGTTATCTAGATCCACAGGAATGGGGGGTGGTTATGATAATGTTATCTAGATCAACAGGAATGGGCGGTGGTTATGATAATGTGATCTAGAACAACAGGAATGGGCGGTGGTTATGATAATGTTACCTAGATCAACAGGAATGGGTGGTGGTTATGACAATGTTATCTCGATCAACAGGAATGGGAGGTGGTTATGATAATGTTATCTAGATCCACAGGAATGGGGGGTGGTTATGATAATGTTATCTAGATCAACAGGAATGGGCGGTGGTTATGATAATGTGATCTAGAACAACAGGAATGGGCGGTGGTTATGATAATGTTATCTAGATAAACAGGAATGGGTGGTGATTATGACAATGTTATCTAGATCAACAGGAATGGGGGGTGGTTATGATAATGTTATCTAGATCAACAGGAATGGGGGGTGGTTATGATAATGTTATCTAGATCAACAGGAATGGGGGGTGGTTATGATAATGTTATGTAGATCAACAGGAATGGGAGGTGGTTATGATAATGTTATCTAGAACAACAGGAATGGGCGGTGGTTATGATAATGTTATCTAGATCAACAGGAATGGGGGTGGTTATGATAATGTTATCTAGAACAACAGGAATGGGAGGTGGTTATGATAATGTTATCGAGAACAACAGGAATGGGCGGTGGTTATGATAATGTTATCTAGATCAACAGGAATGGGGGTGGTTATGATAATGTTATCTAAAACAACAGGAATGGGAGGTGGTTATTATAATGTTATCTAGAACAACAGGAATGGGGGGTGGTTATGATAATGTTATCTAGATCAACAGGAATGGGAGGTGGTTATGATAATGTTATCTAGATCAACAGGAATGGGCGGCGGTTATGATAATGTTATCTAGATCAACAGGAATGGGGGTGGTTATGATAATGTTATCTAGATCAACAGGAATGGACGGTGGTTATGATAATGTTTTCTAGATCAACAGGAATGGGCGGTGGTTAGATAATGTTTTCTAGATCAACAGGAATGGGTGGTGGTTAGAATAATGTTTCTAGATCAACAGGAATGGGTGGTGGTTATGATAATGTTATCTAGATCAACAGGAATGGACGGTGGTTATGATAATGTTATCTAGATCAACAGGAATGGGGGTGGTTATGATAATGTTATCTAGAACAACAGGAATGGGCGGTGGTTATGATAATGTTATCCAGATAAACAGGAATGGGTGGTGATTATGACAATGTTATCTAGATCAACAGGAATGGGGGGCGGTTATGATAATGTTATCTAGATCAACAGGAATGGGGGGCCTTTATGATAATGTTATCTAGATCAACAGGAATGGGGGTGGTTATGATAATGTTATGTAGATCAACAGGAATGGGGGTGGTTATGATAATGTTATCTAGATCAACAGGAATGGGTGGTGGTTATGATAATGTTATCTAGATCAACAGGAATGGGGAGGAGGTTATGATAATGTTATCTAGATCAACAGGAATGTGCGGTGGTTATGATAATGTTATCTAGATTAACAGGAATGGGGAGGTGGTTATGATAATGTTATCTAGTTCAACAGGAATGGGCGGTGGTTATGATAATGTTATCTAGATCAACAGGAATGGGTGGTGGTTCTGATAATGTTATCTAGATCAACAGGAATGGACGGTGGTTATGATAATGTTATCTAGAGCAACAGGAATGCACGGTGGTTATGATAATGTTTTCTAGATCAACAGGAATGGGCGGTGGTTAGGATAATGTTTTCTAGATCAACAGGAATGGGCGGTGGTTAGAATTATAATGTTTCTAGATCAACAGGAATGGGTGGTGGTTATGATAATGTTATCTAGATCAACAGGAATGGGCGGTGGTTAGGATAATGTTTTGTAGATCAACAGGAATGGGCGGTGGTTAGGATAATGTTTCTAGATCAACAGGAATGGGTGGTGGTTATGATAATGTTTTCTAGATCAACAGGAATGGGCGGTGGTTAGGATAATGTTATGTAGATCAACAGGAATGTGCGGTGGTTATGATAATGTTATCTAGATCAACAGGAATGGGGAGGTGGTTATGATAATGTTATCTAGATCAACAGGAATGGGCGGTGGTTATGATAATGTTATCTAGATCAACAGGAATGGGTGGTGGTTCTGATAATGTTATCTAGATCAACAGGAATGGGGGGGTGGTTACGATAATGTTATCTAGATCAACAGGAATGGGTGGTGGTTATGATAATGTTATCTAGATCAACAGGAATGGGGGACCTTTATGATAATGTTATGTAGATCAACAGGAATGGGGGGTGGTTATGATAATGTTATCTAGATCAACAGGAATGGGTGGTGGTTATGATAATGTTATCTAGATCAACAGGAATGGGAGGTGGTTATGATAATGTTATCTAGATCAACAGGAATGGGTGGTGGTTATGATAATGTTATCTAGATCAACAGGAATGTGGGGGTGGTTATGATAATGTTTTCTAGATCAACAGGAATGGGCGGTGGTTAGGATAATGTTTTATAGATCAACAGGAATGGGCGGTGGTTAGGATAATGTTTCTAGATCAACAGGAATGGGTGGTGGTTATGATAATGTTTTCTAGATCAACAGGAATGGGCGGTGGTTAGGATAATGTTTTCTAGATCAACAGGAATGGGCGGTGGTTAGAATAATGTTTCTAGATCAACAGGAATGGGTGGTGGTTATGATAATGTTATCTAGATCAACAGGAATGGACGGTGGTTATGATAATGTTATCTAGATCAACAGGAATGGACGGTGGTTATGATAATGTTATCTAGATCAACAGGAATGGACGGTGGTTATGATAATGTTATCTAGAGCAACAGGAATGGATGGTGGTTATGATAATGTTTTCTAGATCAACAGGAATGGGCGGTGGTTAGGATAATGTTTTCTAGATCAACAGGAATGGGCGGTGGTTAGAATTATAATGTTTCTAGATCAACAGGAATGGGTGGTGGTTATGATAATGTTATCTAGATCAACAGGAATGGACGGTGGTTATGATAATGTTATCTAGATCAACAGGAATGGACGGTGGTTATGATAATGTTATCTAGATCAACAGGAATGGGGGGTGGTTATGATAATGTTATCTAGAACAACAGGAATGTGTGGTGGTTATGATAATGTTATCTAGATCAACAGGAATGGGAGGTGGTTATGATAATGTTATCTCGATCAACAGGAATGGGCGGCGGTTATGATAATGTTATCTAGATCAATAGGAATTTTGCAGTGATTATGATAATTTTATCTAGATCAACAGGAATGGGTGGTGGTTATGATAATGTTATCTAGAAGCGGCGCAGGTCCTAATCCAGGCACTTGTCATCTCCCGTCTGGATTACTGCAACTCGCTGTTGGCTGGGCTCCCTGCCTGTGCCATTAAACCCCTACAACTCATCCAGAACGCCGCAGCCCGTCTGGTGTTCAACCTTCCCAAGTTCTCCCACGTCACCCCGCTCCTCCGCTCTCTCCACTGGCTTCCAGTTGAAGTTCGCATCCGCTACAAGACCATGGTGCTTGCCTACGGAGCTGTGAACGGCACCTCAGTACCTCCAGGCTCTGATCAGGCCCTACACCCAAACAAGGGCACTGCGTTCATCCACCTCTGGCCTGCTCGCCTCCCTACCACTGAGGAAGTACAGTTCCCGCTCAGCCCAGTCAAAACTGTTCGCTGCTCTGGCCCCCCAATGGTGGAACAAACTCCCTCACGACGCCAGGACAGCGGAGTCAATCACCACCTTCCGGAGACACCTGACACCCCACCTCTTTAAGGAATACCTAGGATAGGATAAGTAATCCTTCACACCCCCCCCTTTTAAGATTTAGATGCACTATTGTAAAGTGACTGTTCCACTGGATGTCATAAGGTGAATGCACCAATTTGTAAGTCGCTCTGGATAAGAGCGTCTGCTAAATGACTTAAATGTAATGTAAATGTAGATCAACAGGAATGGGGGTGGTTATGATAATGTTATCTAGATCAACAGGAATGGGCGGTGGTTAGGATAATGTTATCTAGATCAACAGGAATGGGCGGTGGTTAGGATAATGTTTTCTAGATCAACAGGAATGGGCGGTGGTTAGGATAATGTTTTCTAGATCAACAGGAATGGCCGGTGGTTAGGATAATGTTTCTAGATCAACGGGAATGGGTGGTGGTTATGATAATGTTTCTAGATCAACAGGAATGGGCTGTGGTTAGGATAATGTTTTCTAGATCAACAGGAATGGGCGGTGGTTATGATAATGTTTTCTAGATCAACAGGAATGGGCGGTGGTTAGGATAATGTTTCTAGATCAACAGGAATGGGTGGTGGTTAGGATAATGTTTCTAGATCAACAGGAATGGGCGGTGGTTATGATAATGTTATCTAGATCAACAGGAATGGGCAGTGATTATGATAATGTTATCTAGATAAACAGGAATGGGAGGTGGTTATGATAATGTTAGCTAGAACAACAGGAATGGGGAGGTGGTTATGATAATGTTATCTAGATCAACAGGAATGGGGAGGTGGTTATGATAATGTTATCTAGATCAACAGGAATGGACGGTGGTTATGATAATGTTATCTAGATCAACAGGAATGGGAGGTGGTTATGATAATGTTATCTAGATCAACAGGAATGGGCGGTGGTTATGATAATGTTATCTAGATCAACAGGAATGGGGGGTGGTTATGATAATGTTATCTAGATAAACAGGAATGGGAGGTGGTTATGATAATGTTATCTAGATCAACAGGAATGGGTGGTGGTTATGATAATGTTATCTAGATCAACAGGAATGGGGGGGGTTTATGATAATGTTACCTAGAACAACAGGAATGTGAGGTGGTTATGATAATGTTATCAAGAACAACAGGAATGGGTGGTGGTTGTGATAATGTTATCTAGATCAACAGGAATGGGGAGGTGGTTATGATAATGTTATCTAGATCAACAGGAATGGGAGGTGGTTATGATAATGTTATCTAGATCAACAGGAATGGGAGGTGGTTATGATAATGTTATCTAGATCAACAGGAATGGGCAGTGGTTATGATAATGTTATCTAGATCAACAGGAATGGGTGGTGGTTATGATAATGTTATCTAGATCAACAGGAATGGGGGGTGGTTATGATAATGTTATCTAGATCAACAGGAATGGGGGGTGGTTATGATAATGTTATCTAGAACAACAGGAATGGGAGGTGGTTATGATAATGTTATCTAGGACAACAGGAATGGGTGGTGGTTATGATAATGTTATCTAGATCAACAGGAATGGGGGCAGTTATGATAATGTTATTTAGATCAACAGGAATGGGGGTGGTTATGATAATGTTATGTAGAACAACATGAATGGAGGGTGGTTATGATAATCTTATCTAGATCAACAGGAATGGGTGGTGGTTATGATAATGTTATCTAGATCAACAGGAATGGGGAGGTTATGATAATGTTATCTAGATCAACAGGAATGGGTGGTGGTTATGATAATGTTATCTAGATCAACAGGAATGGGGAGGAGGTTATGATAATGTTATCTAGATCAACAGGAATGGGCGGTGGTTATGATCATGTTATCTAGATCAACAGGAATGGGCAGTGATTATGATAATGTTATCTAGATAAACAGGAATGGGAGGTGGTTATGATAATGTTAGCTAGAACAACAGGAATGGGGAGGTGGTTATGATAATGTTATCTAGATCAACAGGAATGGGGAGGTGGTTATGATAATGTTATCTAGATCAACAGGAATGGACGGTGGTTATGATAATGTTATCTAGATCAACAGGAATGGGAGGTGGTTATGATAATGTTATCTAGATCAACAGGAATGGGCGGTGGTTATGATAATGTTATCTAGATCAACAGGAATGGGGGGTGGTTATGATAATGTTATCTAGATAAACAGGAATGGGAGGTGGTTATGATAATGTTATCTAGATCAACAGGAATGGGTGGTGGTTATGATAATGTTATCTAGATCAACAGGAATGGGGGGGTTATGATAATGTTACCTAGAACAACAGGAATGGGAGGTGGTTATGATAATGTTATCAAGAACAACAGGAATGGGTGGTGGTTGTGATAATGTTATCTAGATCAACAGGAATGGGGAGGTGGTTATGATAATGTTATCTAGATCAACAGGAATGGGAGGTGGTTATGATAATGTTATCTAGATCAACAGGAATGGGAGGTGGTTATGATAATGTTATCTAGATCAACAGGAATGGGCAGTGGTTATGATAATGTTATCTAGATCAACAGGAATGGGTGGTGGTTATGATAATGTTATCTAGATCAACAGGAATGGGGGTGGTTATGATAATGTTATCTAGATCAACAGGAATGGGGGTTTATGATAATGTTATCTAGAACAACAGGAATGGGAGGTGGTTATGATAATGTTATCTAGATCAACAGGAATGGGTGGTGGTTATGATAATGTTATCTAGATCAACAGGAATGGGGGGCAGTTATGATAATGTTATTTAGATCAACAGGAATGGGGGGTGGTTATGATAATGTTATGTAGATCAACATGAATGGAGGGTGGTTATGATAATCTTATCTAGATCAACAGGAATGGGTGGTGGTTATGGTAATGTTATCTAGATCAACAGGAATGGGGAGGAGGTTATGATAATGTTATCTAGATCAACAGGAATGGGTGGTGGTTATGATAATGTTATCTAGATCAACAGGAATGGGGAGGAGGTTATGATAATGTTATCTAGATCAACAGGAATGGGCGGTGGTTATGATCATGTTATCTAGATCAACAGGAATGGGCAGTGATTATGGTAATGTTATCTAGATAAACAGGAATGGGAGGTGGCTATGATAATGTTATCTAGAACAACAGGAATGGGAGGTGGTTATGATAATGTTATCTAGATCAACAGGAATGGGAGGTGGTTATGATAATGTTATCTAGAACAACAGGAATGGGCGGTGGTTATGATAATGTTATCTAGAACAACAGGAATGAGGGGTGGTTATGATAATGTTATCTAGATCAACAGGAATGGGGGTGGTTATGATAATGTTATCTAGATCAACAGGAATGGGCGGTGGTTATGATAATGTTATCGAGATCAACAGGAATGGGCGGTGGTTAGGATAATGTTTTCTAGATCAACAGGAATGGGCGGTGGTTAGGATAATGTTTCTAGATCAACGGGAATGGGTGGTGGTTATGATAATGTTTCTAGATCAACAGGAATGGGCTGTGGTTAGGATAATGTTTTCTAGATCAACAGGAATGGGCGGTGGTTATGATAATGTTTTCTAGATCAACAGGAATGGGCGGTGGTTAGGATAATGTTTCTAGATCAACAGGAATGGGTGGTGGTTAGGATAATGTTTCTAGATCAACAGGAATGGACGGTGGTTATGATCATGTTATCTAGATCAACAGGAATGGGCAGTGATTATGATAATGTTATCTAGATAAACAGGAATGGGAGGTGGTTATGATAATGTTAGCTAGAACAACAGGAATGGGGAGGTGGTTATGATAATGTTATCTAGATCAACAGGAATGGGGAGGTGGTTATGATAATGTTATCTAGATCAACAGGAATGGACGGTGGTTATGATAATGTTATCTAGATCAACAGGAATGGGAGGTGGTTATGATAATGTTATCTAGATCAACAGGAATGGGCGGTGGTTATGATAATGTTATCTAGATCAACAGGAATGGGGGGTGGTTATGATAATGTTATCTAGATAAACAGGAATGGGAGGTGGTTATGATAATGTTATCTAGATCAACAGGAATGGGTGGTGGTTATGATAATGTTATCTAGATCAACAGGAATGGGGGTTATGATAATGTTACCTAGAACAACAGGAATGGGAGGTGGTTATGATAATGTTATCAAGAACAACAGGAATGGGTGGTGGTTGTGATAATGTTATCTAGATCAACAGGAATGGGGAGGTGGTTATGATAATGTTATCTAGATCAACAGGAATGGGAGGTGGTTATGATAATGTTATCTAGATCAACAGGAATGGGAGGTGGTTATGATAATGTTATCTAGATCAACAGGAATGGGCAGTGGTTATGATAATGTTATCTAGATCAACAGGAATGGGTGGTGGTTATGATAATGTTATCTAGATCAACAGGAATGGGGGGTGGTTATGATAATGTTATCTAGATCAACAGGAATGGGGGGTGGTTATGATAATGTTATCTAGAACAACAGGAATGGGAGGTGGTTATGATAATGTTATCTAGGACAACAGGAATGGGTGGTGGTTATGATAATGTTATCTAGATCAACAGGAATGGGGGGCAGTTATGATAATGTTATTTAGATCAACAGGAATGGGGGGTGGTTATGATAATGTTATGTAGATCAACATGAATGGAGGGTGGTTATGATAATCTTATCTAGATCAACAGGAATGGGTGGTGGTTATGGTAATGTTATCTAGATCAACAGGAATGGGGAGGAGGTTATGATAATGTTATCTAGATCAACAGGAATGGGTGGTGGTTATGATAATGTTATCTAGATCAACAGGAATGGGGAGGAGGTTATGATAATGTTATCTAGATCAACAGGAATGGGCTGGTTATGATCATGTTATCTAGATCAACAGGAATGGGCAGTGATTATGGTAATGTTATCTAGATAAACAGCAATGGGAGGTGGCTATGATAATGTTATCTAGAACAACAGGAATGGGAGGTGGTTATGATAATGTTATCTAGATCAACAGGAATGGGAGGTGGTTATGATAATGTTATCTAGAACAACAGGAATGGGCAGTGGTTATGATAATGTTATCTAGAACAACAGGAATGAGGGGTGGTTATGATAATGTTATCTAGATCAACAGGAATGGGGGTGGTTATGATAATGTTATCTAGATCAACAGGAATGGGCGGTGGTTATGATAATGTTATCGAGATCAACAGGAATGGGCGGTGGTTAGGATAATGTTTTCTAGATCAACAGGAATGGGCGGTGGTTAGGATAATGTTTCTAGATCAACAGGAATGGGCGGTGGTTAGGATAATGTTTTTTAGATCAACAGGAATGGGTGGTGGTTAGGATAATGTTTCTAGATCAACAGGAATGGGTGGTGGTTAGGATAATGTTTCTAGATCAACAGGAATGGGCGGTGGTTAGGATAATGTTTCTAGATCAACAGGAATGGGCGGTGGTTAGGATAATGTTTTCTAGATCAACAGGAATGGGTGGTGGTTAGGATAATGTTTCTAGATCAACAGGAATGGGTGGTGGTTAGGATAATGTTTTCTAGATCAACAGGAATGGGCGGTGGTTAGGATAATGTTTTCTAGATCAACAGGAATGGGTGGTGGTTAGGATAATGTTTTCTAGATCAACAGGAGTGCGCGGTGGTTATGATAATGTTTTCTAGATCAACAGGAATGGGCGGTGGTTAGGATAATGTTTTCTAGATCAACAGGAATGCGCGGTAGTTAGGATAATGTTTTCTAGATCAACAGGAATGGGCGGTGGTTAGGATAATGTTTCTAGATCAACAGGAATGGGCGGTGGTTAGGATAATGTTTTTTAGATCAACAGGAATGGGTGGTGGTTAGGATAATGTTTCTAGATCAACAGGAATGGGTGGTGGTTAGGATAATGTTTCTAGATCAACAGGAATGGGCGGTGGTTAGAATAATGTTTCTTGGGCGGTGGTTAGGATAATGTTTTCTAGATCAACAGGAATGGGTGGTGGTTAGGATAATGTTTCTAGATCAACAGGAATGGGTGGTGGTTAGGATAATGTTTCTAGATCAACAGGAATGGGTGGTGGTTAGGATAATGTTTTCTAGATCAACAGGAATGGGCGGTGGTTAGGATAATGTTTTCTAGATCAACAGGAATGGGTGGTGGTTAGGATAATGTTTTCTAGATCAACAGGAATGCGCGGTGGTTAGGATAATGTTTTCTAGATCAACAGGAATGGGCGGTGGTTAGGATAATGTTTTCTAGATCAACAGGAATGCGCAGTGGTTAGGATAATGTTTCTAGATCAACAGGAATGGGTGGTGGTTAGGATAATGTTTCTAGATCAACAGGAATGGGTGGTGGTTAGGATAATGTTTCTAGATCAACAGGAATGGGTGGTGGTTAGGATAATGTTATCTAGAACAACAGGAATGGGAGGTGGTTATGATAATGTTATCTAGAACAACAGGAATGGGTGGTGGTTATGATAATGTTATCTCGAACAACAGGAATGCGCGGTGGTTAGGATAATGTTTTCTAGATCAACAGGAATGGTGCAGGAAGGACATGGAAAACTGCAACATTACAACACGGTTTCAATAAGCCATCAAATCGAACCAGCTGTTCACTCGCTGTGTTCTGTTGATGTGAAGTTCTGCAGCAGAAGCACCACTGAGTTGTACTGTGCTAGAGATCAGCAGCCGGCCCAGTGGACAGATACTTATAGCTATTCTACTCACCTTAACACCACCGGTCCACTGAACCAAACTCTATCCGTATCATCAGGAATGGTTTTAACAGATAAAATCAAATGAGAATCAAGACCCAAGCTTTACAGGAGTAGTTAATTAGAGGTCATTATTTCCTTTGATGGTGATGTCTCTATGTCCATCTCTCTATCCACCTCTCTTCTCTCTATCCACCTCTCTTATCTCTATCACCTCTCTTCTCTCTATCCACCTCTCTTCTCTCATCCACCTCTCTCTTCTCTCTATCCACCTCTCTTCTCTCTATCCACCTCTCTTCTCTCTATCCATCTCTCTTCTCTCTATCCACCTCTCTTCTCTCTATCCATCTCTCTTCTCTCTATCCACCTCTCTTCTCTCTATCCACCTCTCTTCTCTCTATCCACCTTCTTCTATCCACCTCTCTTCTCTCTATCCACCTCTCTTCTCTCTATCCACCTCTCTTATCCACCTCTCTTCTCATCCACCCAGTCTCTCTTCCATCTCTCTTCTCTCTATCCACCTCTCTTCTCTCTATCCACCTCTCTTCTCTCTATCCACCTCTCTTCTCTCTATCCATCTCTCTTCTCTCTATCCACCTCTCTTCTCTCTATCCACCTAGTTCTCTCTATCCATCTCTCTTCTCTCTATCCATCTCTCTTCTCTCTGATCACCTCTCTTCTCTGAGAGAACTGATCCATCTCTCTTCCAGTCTAATTAGTATCCATCATCTCTTCTCTCTATCCACCTCCTTCTCTAGTCTCTCTTCTCTCTATCCATCTCTTTCTCTGATCCACCAGTCTAGTTAATATCACATCATCTATTCTCTCTATCCACCTCTCTTCTCTCTATCCAGTCTCTCTTCTCTATCCATCTCTCTTCTCTCTATCCACCTCTCTTCTCTCTATCCATCTCTCTTCTCTCTATCCATCTCTCTTCTCTCTATCCACCTCTCTTCTCTCTATCCATCTCTCTTCTCTCTATCCATCTCTCTTCTCTCTATCCACCTCTCTTCTCTCTATCCCATCTCTCTTCTTTGTCCAACTCTCTTCTCTATCCCCATCTCTTCTTTCTATCCACCACTCTTATCTATATCCACCTCTCCTCTCCCAATCCATCTCTCTTTTCTCTATTCACCTCTCTTGCAGTCTCTCCCCATCTCTCTTCTATCTATCTCCCTCTCTCTTAATCCACTCACTTTGTATTAGGAGAATACCTGTCATCTCTCCCTCTCTCTCTCTCTCCCCCCTCATGTATTATCTTTCTCTCTCCCTCTTCACACTCTCTCAGGGCTACCTCACCTCTCCCTCTGCCCACCTTCTCTTAGTACTCCTCCCCAGTAGCTCCACCCACCTGCACATAATAGCCTAGTCTCCAGTTAGTTAACTCCACCCACCTCAACATAAAAGCCTAGTCTCCTCCCAAGTAGCTCCACCCACCTGACCATAAAAGCCTAGTCTCCTCCCCAGTAGCTCCACCCACCTGCACATAAAAGCCTAGTCCATGCTGTTTACTTCTGTTCAGGGGTCTGTATCACACTTCTGTAACTCCAGTGATAGTTCCCCTCAACAGACACACACTGAGCAAGGTAAGGACATCCTATAGGTTTCCTGGAAGAAGGTGTGGTCTGTCAGGATTAATTTGGCTAATATTATGATGATGATTTGGAGGGGTTTTGTGAACTGGGTGTTTATCAGGAGTGTATTCTCATTCTCTAGACCTGGTACCACCTGACTCTTTGGTGCTTTCAATGTCTGCATTTTTCTCCTCCGGTGATTTTGTGTATTCTGGCAAGGGTGACGAGGGAACGGGGCGAGATTCTTTGCACGTGTCTGGGTTGTTCTGAAGGCTATGTGGTTAAAATGAGGAGAACGTTCAGCTCAAATTGTTCAGTGTTAAATTGGGACTTTTGTAACCTTTCTTCACTGAGTTCTAAAAGATCATGCTAATAACCCTTAATCTCGTGATGATGAGGCACTGGTTTTTCCAAAGAGAAAAGGACATCTGAAACAGACAGTCTGTTCAGTAGAATACCAGGGCTTGTCAGAGGTGTAACTTGAGAGAACTGACCCAGTGCTTTACTTCCAGTCTAGTTAGTTAATATCACATCATGTATTAGGATGGTGATGTCAGAGGTGTTAACTCTGAGAGAACTGACCCAGTAGCTTTACTTCCAGTCTAGTTAGTTAATACCACATCATGTATTAGGATGGTGATGTCATCTCCAGTCTAGTTAATATCACATCATGTATTAGGATGGTGATGTCATCTCCAGTCTAGTTAATATCACATCATGTATTAGGATGGTGATGTCATCTCCAGTCTAGTTAGTTAATACCACATCATGTATTAGGATGGTGATGTCATCTCCAGTCTAGTTAGTTATATCACATCATGTATTAGGATGGTGATGTCATCTCCAGTCTAGTTAGTTAATATCACATCATGTATTAGGATGGTGATGTCATCTCCAGTCTAGTTAGTTAATACCACATCATGTATTAGGATGGTGATGTCATCTCCAGTCTAGTTAGTTATATCACATCATGTATTAGGATGGTGATGTCATCTCCATCGAGTTAGTTAATACCACATCATGTATTAGGATGGTGATGTCATCTCCAGTCTAGTTAATACCACATCATGTATTAGGATGGTGATGTCATCTCCAGTCTAGTTAGTTATATCACATCATGTATTAGGATGGTGATGTCATCTCCAGTCTAGTTAATTAATACCACATCATGTATTAGGATGGTGATGTCATCTCCAGTCTAGTTAATACCACATCATGTATTAGGATGGTGATGTCATCTCCAGTCTAGTTAATATCACATCATGTATTAGGATGGTGATGTCATCTCCAGTCTAGTTAGTTAATATCACATCATGTATTAGGATGGTGATGTCATCTCCAGTCTAGTTAGTTAATACCACATCATGTATTAGGATGGTGATGTCATCTCCAGTCTAGTTAGTTAATATCACATCATGTATTAGGATGGTGATGTCATCTCCAGTCTAGTTAAATATCACATCATGTATTAGGATGGTGATGTCATCTCCAGTCTAGTTAGTTAATACCACATCATGTATTAGGATGGTGATGTCATCTCCAGTCTAGTTAGTTAATACCACATCATGTATTAGGATGGTGATGTCATCTCCAGTCTAGTTAGTTAATACCACATCATGTATTAGGATGGTGATGTCATCTCCAGTCTAGTTAGTTAATACCACATCATGTATTAGGATGGTGATGTCATCTCCAGTCTAGTTAGTTAATACCACATCATGTATTAGGATGGTGATGTCATCTCCAGTCTAGTTAGTTAATACCACATCATGTATTAGGATGGTGATGTCATCTCCAGTCTAGTTAGTTAATACCACATCATGTATTAGGATGGTGATGTCATCTCCAGTCTAGTTAGTTAATATCACATCATGTATTAGGATGGTGATGTCATCTCCAGTCTAGTTAGTTAATATCACATCATGTATTAGGATGGTGATGTCATCTCCAGTCTAGTTTGTTAATACCACATCATGTATTAGGATGGTGATGTCATCTCCAGTCTAGTTAGTTAATATCACATCATGTATTAGGATGGTGATGTCATCTCCAGTCTAGTTAGTTAATACCACATCATGTATTAGGATGGTGATGTCATCTCCAGTCTAGTTAGTTAATACCACATCATGTATTAGGATGGTGATGTCATCTCCAGTCTAGTTAGTTAATACCACATCATGTATTAGGATGGTGATGTCATCTCCAGTCTAGTTAGTTAATACCACATCATGTATTAGGATGGTGATGTCATCTCCAGTCATCTCCAGTCTAGTTAGTTAATACCACATCATGTATTAGGATGGTGATGTCATCTCCAGTCTAGTTAGTTAATACCACATCATGTATTAGGATGGTGATGTCATCTCCAGTCTAGTTAGTTAATATCACATCATGTATTAGGATGGTGATGTCATCTCCAGTCTAGTTAGTTAATACCACATCATGTATTAGGATGGTGATGTCATCTCCAGTCTAGTTTGTTAATACCACATCATGTATTAGGATGGTGATGTCATCTCCAGTCTAGTTTGTTAATACCACATCATGTATTAGGATGGTGATGTCATCTCCAGTCTAGTTAGTTAATACCACATCATGTATTAGGATGGTGATGTCATCTCCAGTCTAGTTAGTTAATATCACATCATGTATTAGGATGGTGATGTCATCTCCAGTCTAGTTAGTTAATACCACATCATGTATTAGGATGGTGATGTCATCTCCAGTCTAGTTAGTTAATATCACATCATGTATTAGGATGGTGATGTCATCTCCAGTCTAGTTAGTTAATACCACATCATGTATTAGGATGGTGATGTCATCTCCAGTCTAGTTAGTTAATACCACATCATGTATTAGGATGGTGATGTCATCTCCAGTCTAGTTAGTTAATACCACATCATGTATTAGGATGGTGATGTCATCTCCAGTCTAGTTAGTTAATACCACATCATGTATTAGGATGGTGATGTCATCTCCAGTCTAGTTAGTTAATACCACATCATGTATTAGGATGGTGATGTCATCTCCAGTCTAGTTAGTTAATACCACATCATGTATTAGGATGGTGATGTCATCTCCAGTCTAGTTAGTTAATACCACATCATGTATTAGGATGGTGATGTCATCTCCAGTCTAGTTAGTTAATACCACATCATGTATTAGGATGGTGATGTCATCTCCAGTCTAGTTAGTTATATCACATCATGTATTAGGATGGTGATGTCATCTCCAGTCTAGTTAGTTAATACCACATCATGTATTAGGATGGTGATGTCATCTCCAGTCTAGTTAATACCACATCATGTATTAGGATGGTGATGTCATCTCCAGTCTAGTTAGTTAATACCACATCATGTATTAGGATGGTGATGTCATCTCCAGTCTAGTTAGTTAATATCACATCATGTATTAGGATGGTGATGTCATCTCCAGTCTAGTTAGTTAATATCACATCATGTATTAGGATGGTGATGTCATCTCCAGTCTAGTTAGTTAATACCACATCATGTATTAGGATGGTGATGTCATCTCCAGTCTAGTTAATATCACATCATGTATTAGGATGGTGATGTCATCTCCAGTCTAGTTAGTTAATACACATCATGTATTAGGATGGTGATGTCATCTCCAGTCTAGTTAAATACCACATCATGTATTAGGATGGTGATGTCATCTCCAGTCTAGTTAGTTAATACCACATCATGTATTAGGATGGTGATGTCATCTCCAGTCTAGTTAGTTAATACACATCATGTATTAGGATGGTGATGTCATCTCCAGTCTAGTTAGTTAATACCACATCATGTATTAGGATGGTGATGTCATCTCCAGTCTAGTTAGTTAATACCACATCATGTATTAGGATGGTGATGTCATCTCCAGTCTAGTTAGTTAATACCACATCATGTATTAGGATGGTGATGTCATCTCCAGTCTAGTTAGTTAATACCACATCATGTATTAGGATGGTGATGTCATCTCCAGTCTAGTTAGTTAATACCACATCATGTATTAGGATGGTGATGTCATCTCCAGTCTAGTTAGTTAATACACATCATGTATTAGGATGGTGATGTCATCTCCAGTCTAGTTAGTTAATACCACATCATGTATTAGGATGGTGATGTCATCTCCAGTCTAGTCAAGTTAGTTAATACCACATCATGTATTAGGATGGTGATGTCATCTCCAGTCTAGTTAGTTAATACCACATCATGTATTAGGATGGTGATGTCATTTTTGTCTAGTTAGTTAATACCACATCATGTATTAGGATGGTGATGTCATCTCCAGTCTAGTTAGTTAATACCACATCATGTATTAGGATGGTGATGTCATCTCCAGTCTAGTTAGTTAATATCACATCATGTATTAGGATGGTGATGTCATCTCCAGTCTAGTTAGTTAATACCACATCATGTATTAGGATGGTGATGTCATTTTTGTCTAGTTAGTTAATACCACATCATGTATTAGGATGGTGATGTCATCTCCAGTCTAGTTAGTTAATACCACATCATGTATTAGGATGGTGATGTCATCTCCAGTCTAGTTAGTTAATACCACATCATGTATTAGGATGGTGATGTCATTTTTGTCTAGTTAGTTAATACCACATCATGTATTAGGATGGTGATGTCATCTCCAGTCTAGTTAGTTAATACCACATCATGTATTAGGATGGTGATGTCATCTCCAGTCTAGTTAGTTAATACCACATCATGTATTAGGATGGTGATGTCATCTCCAGTCTAGTTAGTTAATACCACATCATGTATTAGGATGGTGATGTCATCTCCAGTCTAGTTAGTTAATACCACATCATGTATTAGGATGGTGATGTCATCTCCAGTCTAGTTAGTTAATACCACATCATGTATTAGGATGGTGATGTCATTTTTGTCTAGTTAGTTAATACCACATCATGTATTAGGATGGTGATGTCATCTCCAGTCTAGTTAGTTAATACCACATCATGTGTTAGGATGGTGATGTCATCTCCTGAATATGATCATATGCTAAATCCTTCGCTTAGCATTCAAATATTATTCATATTATTCACATTCATATCATTCGAGGCAGAGAGAGAGAGGCTGTTGAACACAGATTAACCCATTGAAAACGTACCTACAGGAGTCAGGATATGTGCAGCCTGATGGCCTGTCCTTGTAGAGTCAGTAGGTCCTGTGTCCACTAGACATGACTATGTGGCTCTGGGCTTCTTAATGGGTTCCCAAAAGCCCCATGCAGCATCCTAGCTTTACCTTCACTTCCTGGCCCATAGATCTGAGCCTGGACCCTGAGGGAGACTCTATTCTGTCCCCCCTCTCTTCCTCTCTCTCTTTCCCCCCTCTTTTGCTCTCTCTCTTTCCCCTCTCTTCCTCCCTCTCTTCCTCTCCCTCTTTCCCCCCTCTTTTGCTCTCTCTCTTTCCCCTCTCTTCCTCTCTCTCTTTCCCCTCTTTTCCTCCCTCTCTTCCTCTCCCTCTTTCCCCCCTCTTTTGCTCTCTCTCGTTCCCCTCTCTCTTCCTCTCTCTCTTTCCCCTCTCTTCCTCCCTCTCTTCCTATACAAGGATTAGATACAGCAGCAGGTTGTTTCTGTCGTCTCTGAGGTTCATTGTGGGAGCATTCCTGGGTGTCTGCTGTGCAGCCTGAGAGAGAGGGCCAGAAAAAGGCCTGGGCAGCGGGTTGTCACTCTACCCTGCCCAGAGGGTCACTCTCCCCCTGAAGGTGTGGAACCACAGTACCCGGTGTGATCTGTCTTAGACCGCTCAGCCATTCCAGGGAGGGGTTGCTGAAATCGTTTGGAATTCAACTTTTAAGCCGCAACCTATTGTATGTGTTGTGTGAGCTAAGGCTGGTGACCTTGCCTTGTTCAGGGTGAGGAGGGGATTCGGGTGTAGTCAGTTGGCAGAGATTTGACTCGACAACGAAAAGTGGAGATTGAGTCTCTGACATGGTTATAACTGTGTTCTTTGCTAGTTTAAAATAAATCACACCTGGTGATGTCATTTATTTATTTATTTTCTGAAGTTTATTTGGACAGGGACAGCATGCAACAAAAACATGCGTTGCTCCAGATTTAGCAAAGAGCTCATTTACATACTTAGTCCCTGGGCAGGTGAACATATACTGTAACCACGACAACATTATATACAAAAGGACAACATATGTACATCAGACATTTAAAAACAACAGGAAGGACATATAGACACGTTTCAGAACAGAGGCTAGGACATTACACATACAATTCATTGCACATATTGCTGTTGGACTTTATACATTTGAATTGTAAAACACAACACATAAACACATATAAAATCAGAATATTGCACATCAACCCTCGCCTCAGACTGACAAGTGGCTGTGTATTATAAAGGGTCACTCTGATTATTAGGGGAGGAACATTTACATTTTCAACAAACAAATCACATAATGAAATTACATTTAAACCTGTATTGCTTAGGCAATTAGTGTCAATCTATTGGACAAAAACACACTGTGTGACTGCTCTAGCTCATAAATTAGTAGGTCTCTCTCTCTCTCTCTCTCTCTCTCTCTCTCTCTCTCTCTCTCTCTCTCTCTCTCTCTCTCTCTCTCTCTCTCTTCAATTCAATTCAATTCAATTCAATTCAATTTGCTTTATTGGCATGACGTAAAAATGTACATCTTGCCAAAGCTTACTTTAAATATTTACAATATTAAAATAATTGTAATGAATATTGTCAACAGGACAACAGTAACAACAATAACCAAGGGTCAAAATAACTATTGAACAATATAGAGGACATGGTTGTTTGGTCTGTCAGACACTGTCCCTCATCTTATAGCAGGCAGCAATGTAGTGCGCTGCCAACCCACAGCTCTCTGCGTCCTCCCCCAACAGGGTGGGAAGCTGAATAAGGGTTTCAAATTTGGGGAAATTACACTCTCTAATTGTTTTATATTTCTGACATTTTGTCAGGAAATGCAGCTCTGTCTCGGGTTCTGCTGTGTTGCTGTCGTTGCACAGACTTTCCTCTACAGGGAACCAGGTTTTTCTCTCTCTTTCTCTTTCTTTCTTTCTCTCTTTCTTTCTCTCTTTCTTTCCCGTCTGTCTGTCTGTCTGTCTGTCTGTCTGTCTGTCTGTCTGTCTGTCTGTCTGTCTGTCTGTCTGTCTGTCTGTCTGTCTGTCTGTCTGTCTGTCTGTCTGTCTGTCTGTCTGTCTGTCTGTCTCTCTCCTACTCTCTGTTAATGCCGTTGTATAAGAAGTGTTTATAAGGTTTAGGGGAATGTGCCCTGGGATCACACAGCTGCAGTGGCTGTGATTTGAGCACACTACCAAATACGGGACAGTAGCAGTCTATCCCTAGCAGATCAGCCCTACGGCCGGGAGCAGAGAAGCCCTGTTCCGTTCCACTGCAGCTGCTGTGTCTGGTTCTTTAGTAGCTCGTCAGGATGTAACACCCACTGAATAGATGTATTGATAGTGCATTTAATTACAGTGCCGTCAGAAAGTATTCACACAAAGTATTTCCACATTTTGTTGTGTTACAGCCTGAAGATTGAGATTTAGTTTCACTGACCTACACACAATACCCCATAATGTCAAATTGGAAGTATGTTATTATTATATATTTTTTTTTTAATGAAAGGTTGAAGTGCCTTGAGTCAATAAGGATTCAACCCCTTTGTTATGGCAAGCCTAAATATGTTCAGAAGGAAAAATGGGCTTAACAAGTCACAAAATAAATTGCATGGACTCACTCTGTGTGCAATAATATCTAAGGTCCCTCAGTCGAGCAGTGAATACACCCAGTCACTACAAAGATACACCATGAGGCCAATGGTGAATTAAAATAGTTAGAGTTTAATGGCTGTGAAGGGAGAAAACTGAGGATGGATCAACAACATTATAGTTACTCTACAATATCAACCTAAATGACAGAGTGAAAAGAAGGAACTTCCTGTACAAAAGAAAAAATATTTAAAAACATTCTTACTGTTTGCAATAAGGCACTAAAGTAAAACTGCAAAAAAATGTGGCAAAGAAATTAACTTTATGTCCTGAATACAAAGCATAATGTTTGGGGCAAATCCAACACCTCATGGTGGTGGCTGCATCATGTTATGGGTATGCTTTTCATCGGCAAGGACTAAATAGTTTTTTTAGGATACAAATACATGGAATAGAGCTAACAAAACCTGGTTCAGTGTGCTATTTAACAGACACTGGGAGACAAAGTCACCTTTCAGCAGGACAATAACCTAAAACAAGGCCAAATATACACTGGAGTTGCTTACCAAGATGTCATTGAATGTTCCAGAGTGGCCTAGTGACAGTTTTTACTTAAATATGCTTGAAAATCTATGGCGAGACTTGAAAATGGCTGTCTAGCAATGATCAACAAATAACTTGTTTGAGCTTGAAGAATAATGTGCAAATATTGTATAATCCAGGTGTGCAAAGCTCTTAGAGACTTACCCAGAAAGACTCACAGCTGTATTGGCTCTTAGAGACTTACCCAGAAAGACTCACAGCTGTTATCACTGCCAAAGGTGAATCTAACATGTATTGACTCAGGGGAGGGAATACTTGTGTAAATTAGATATTTCTGTATTTAATTTAAAATACATTTGCAACAATTTCTAAAAACATGATTTCACTTATTTCATTATGGGGTATTGTGTGTAAATGGGTGAGACCAAATATATTTAATTTTTTTTAAATGCAGGCTTGTAACACAACACAATGTTCAATAAGTCAAAGGGTATAAATCATTTCTGATAAAATTACTTTTTTAACAGTTATGTGGATATCTAAAATAAAATAGCTTCAAAGTTATGTAGATTCTGAATTGAAGTATTCATAGTGAATTTAATAATATTACTGACAAAATAACTTGATAGTTATGTGGATATCTAAAATAAAATAGCTTGAAAGTTATGCAGATATGTGGAGTCATATTCTTAATAAAATATCCTTGAAAGTTACGCGGATGATGTCTCAAGCGAATGGCATGGAATTCAGAATTCCTACGTCAGTTTGGTATGACATGTGATATAGAACATATTTGATTGCTGAACTGTATAATACGTTAAGTTGTCTCTGACATCCATCATGTTCCTTATTCTCATCACTATCCTGTCTGGCCCGTGGCCGTACTGTACATCTCTCTGCTGAGAGATCCTAAATTATCCTGGGTTTGGTTTAATGGTCTGGAGTGAAGCCATCAGCATGTGGGTAAAAACAACCCAACATGCTGTTATATATATATTTATGGTACAGGGGGGAAGGAGAAATATGTGTTATGGTAACACCTTATGTAACCAACGGTAATAACATTTTATTATTAACATGGCGTTACATGGTACCTGCTTTGTAACTGCAGGGTAAAGTGTTACCAGTGTTATTGTGAAGAGAGCATCGACGACAGAAGCCAAAGTCCCTTAGACTGGTCTCTTGGATGGGATATTTCTCACACTGCAGTAGTTGGGAAAGTACTCAATAGTCATACTTGAGTAAAAGTAAAGATACCTTAATAAAACATAACTCAAGTCAAAGTGAATGTCACCCAGTAAAATATTACTTGAGTAAAAGTCTTAAAGTATCTGATTTTAAATGTACTTAAGTACAGTGGTGGAAAAAGTATTGAATTGTCATACTAAAAAAGTAAATGCTATACATCAAATTCCTTATATTAAGCAAACCAGACTACACAGGTTGTTTTTTATATTTACGGACAGACGGGCACACTCCAACACTCAGACAAAATGAGTCTCCTGATCAGAGGCAGTATGGATTACATTGCATTATATTGATAGGTGTGTGAATTTGACCATATTGCTGTCCTGCCTGAGCATTCCAAATATAATGAGTACTTTTGTGTCTCAGAGAAAATGTATGGGAGTAAAAAGTACATATTTTCTTATGTAGTGAAGTAAAATTTGTCATAAATAGAAATAGAAAATTCAAGTACAGATACCTCCAAAAACGTATTTAGTACTTCAACATAGTACTTTACACCACTGATACTGTGACATCATTTATCATCAGTCATTTATATCAGTTATGTCCATGGATTTAAACATGTATAGAATAGAATACCTTTATTTTAAATTAGATTAGAGTTCAGTTCCTGGAGGGTTTACAACATTCAATACAGCTCAAGCTTAACAAGAATATCGTGCCTCTCCACAAAAGTGTGGCCTAAAATATGTGACAGCTCACAGTTCCCAGTGTTAACAACATAAATAGTCTTAGTCTGAGATCACCAAGTATTGTGAAGGTACCAAAGCCTTCCCAACATAAAGTCAGCCTCTCCTCAGCTTATTTGTGACCCTCTTGACCCCTCGTTGACCCTGACCTCCATTACGACATCCTATCCCACCCAGCTCTGTGAGCTGTGTACTGCTGAGGTCATTGTGATCACCATTGGTTTCCCACCTCTGGAGGCTGAGAGCTACGACCAAATAACTCAGGGTGACTCCTGTAGCCTTGCTCTGTAAAGAGAGCATCTATGTGTGAAGGAATGCTGGAAAAGGCCAGGCACACACACACATCGATCAGCTCATAAAATGGGCAGGACAACGGGAGTATTGGCAGAGGCGCTGACCTTTGCAGGGCAGGTATTTAGGCTGCTGGGAGTTGGGAGTGGAGTAGTGTTTGTGATGGGATAAATCACATCGGACAAGGCCAGATGAACAGCACATACAGGGAGAGGAGAGGGGAGAGGAGGGAGAAGAGAGGAGAGCAGAGGGGAGGGGAGGGTGAAGGAGGCAGGAATGGAGAGGAGAGCTGGGGAACAAAGTTAAAGTGAGAGAAAGACAAAGGATCAGGAGTGAGTTGGAGGGACGATTGATTCCTCTGCTGCTCCCCACACTACTGTTGTCAGAGTGGGACTGGAGACCTCACAGCCATCTCATCCTCATACAGTTGTCTGATGGGGCTAACAGGTCTAGCTCTCTTTCTTTCCCTCCCTATTTCTTTCTCTACTTCTCTTTCTTGGGCTGTCTCTCTCTTGCTGTCTCTGTGTCTCACTCTCCTTCTCTCTGTCTCTCTCGTTTTCTCTCATTCTTTCTCTCTCTCTCTCTTCCTATTTGCCTCCCTCCCTCCCGCTCTGTCTCTCTGTCTCTGCTGCCCAAGGGTCTTCACCTCTAGACCAGGTCAGCTGAGTGAAGTGTGGAGTGGTGTTCCTGAATACACAGAGAGAGCACCCACAGATGAGATGAAGACGAGAGAGGGAGAGAGAGAGGCTTAGGTCCCGATGGGTTTTACAGTCCCCAGATGTGTGTTTGGCTCCCGCCCGGCTCTGTCAGCTGATCGGACATTCCTGTGGAACCAGTGGTGTGTCTTTCCCTTTGAAACTCCAGAATGCTGCTGGGAAAAAGTCTAAGTGGGATACTTTTGGACGTCCCAACTCTGACGTCACCCCATTGAACTTGAAATATAAAACAGTTAAGTTAGTGTTAGGTAAGGGTTATGTTTAAGATTAGGGTAAATGATAAGGTTAGGATTTAGGGTTTAAGGTCGAGAAGTCACAAGGTTCCCAGATATCACTAACACATACTGCTGCTAATACTGAGCTGCTCTTCTTCTGTTTAACACACTACTCATTATTGGAGGCTGCTGAGGGGAGGACGGCTCATAATAATGGCCGGAACGGAGCAAATGGAATGGCATCAAACACCTGGAAACCATGGAAACCATGTGTTTAATGTATTTCATACCATTCCACTGATTCTGCTCCAGTCATTACCGTGTGTGTGTGTGTGTGTGTGTGTGTGTGTGTGTGTGTGTGTGTGTGTGTGTGTGTGTGTGTGTGTGTGTGTGTGTGTGGTAGAGTAAGGTTGGAGTGGTTGCCATGGTTACCTGTGGACATCGTTTGGGCGAAAGGGAATGGGATGACACCAAAGACAATGGGCTTCTTTAGGGCACCAGCCACAGCCTGTAGGAAGGGAACCTGAACTGAGGCTCTGACCTAAAATCAGCTTACTCTCATCATATCCTAACCTTACCTATTAGATGGGGAAATGCTAAACTTGACCTTGGATCAGTGAGTACTGATGTAGGATCTTAATTTGAGCCAGTTTCCCACAGCAGGAAAATAATGCTGCAGCAATAGGAAATGTGAATTATGTGGATTATAATTATTGAACATTTTTGTAGGGGTTGATACATTTTTCATTAGGACAAATCAAGTCTGACATTTTAAAGTGGAAATTACAACCTTTAGGAGCCTTTTTAAACCTTGAATACACTACAAGTGTCAGCAACAAAACAAAAAGTTTCAGCAAGAAAAGAGTGATCAAATTAAGACCCTACATCTGTAGGGTAAAACTCCTTTTATTCAGGGAAGGAAAGAGAGCACACAGATTGGTCCATGGGAAGGTGTCAGGCATTTCCCTCTGGTATTCTGTGTAGAGTTTCCAAGGGCAGCTTTATAAGATTTACAGTACTTTGACTCCAGTCACGCGTCCTACCTTTGTGTTCAGAGGACATGATCCGCATTCAACTTAAACTGTTCAGGCTTGATTTCTGGAACCGACGCAAGCAAAACGGCATCAAGTAAAGCCCAACGTGGTAAAAATGAAAATCCTTCCTTTTCTTCCCCCCTTTTCCCTCATCTCTGTTCCATAGAATATGTTTAACCCACTAACCTTTTGACTGTGAGTCTGTTCCATAGAATATGTTTAACCCACTAACCTTTTGACTGTGAGTCTGTTCCATAGAATATGTTTAACCCACTAACCTTTTGACTGTGAGTCTGTTCCATAGAATATGTTTAACCCACTAACCTTTTGACTGTGAGTCTGTTCCATAGAATATGTTTAACCCACTAACCTTTTGACTGTGAGTCTGTTCCATAGAATATGTTTAACCCACTAACCTTTTGACTGTGAGTCTGTTCCATAGAATATGTTTAACCCACTAACCTTTTGACTGTGAGTCTGTTCCATAGAATATGTTTAACCCACTAACCTTTTGACTGTGAGTCTGTTCCATAGAATATGTTTAACCCACTAACCTTTTGACTGTGAGTCTGTTCCATAGAATATGTTTAACCCACTAACCTTTTGACTGTGAGTCTGTTCCATAGAATATGTTTAACCCACTAACCTTTTGACTGTGAGTCTGTTCTATAGAATATGTTTAACCCACTAACCTTTTGACTGTGAGTCTGTTCCATAGAATATGTTAACCCACTAACCTTTTGACTGTGAGTCTGTTCTATAGAATATGTTTAACCCACTAACCTTTTGACTGTGAGTCTGTTCCATAGAATATGTTTAACCCACTAACCTTTTGACTGTGAGTCTGTTCCATAGAATATGTTTAACCCACTAACCTTTTGACTGTGAGTCTGTTCCATAGAATATGTTTAACCCACTAACCTTTTGACTGTGAGTCTGTTCCATAGAATATGTTTAACCCACTAACCTTTTGACTGTGAGTCTGTTCCATAGAATATGTTTAACCCACTAACCTTTTGACTGTGAGTCTGTTCTATAGAATATGTTTAACCCACTAACCTTTTGACTGTGAGTCTGTTCTATAGAATATGTTTAACCCACTAACCTTTTGACTGTGAGTCTGTTCCATAGAATATGTTTAACCCACTAACCTTTTGACTGACTGTGAGTTTAACTGTTCTGTTCCATAGAATATGTTTAACCCACTAACCTTTTGACTGTGAGTCTGTTCCATAGAATATGTTTAACCCACTAACCTTTGACTGTGAGTCTGTTCCATAGAATATGTTTAACCCACTAACCTTTTGACTGTGAGTCTGTTCCATAGAATATGTTTAACCCACTAACCTTTTGACTGTTAGTCTGTTCCATAGAATATGTTTAACCCACTAACCTTTTGACTGTTAGTCTGTTCCATAGAATATGTTTAACCCACTAACCTTTTGACTGTTAGTCTGCTCCATAGAATATGTTTAACCCACTAACCTTTTGACTGTGAGTCTGTTCCATAGAATATGTTTAACCCACTAACCTTTTGACTGTTAGTCTGTTCCATAGAATATGTTTAACCCACTAACCTTTTGACTGTTAGTCTGCTCCATAGAATATGTTTAACCCACTAACCTTTTGACTGTGAGTCTGTTCCATAGAATATGTTTAACCCACTAACCTTTTGACTGTGAGTCTGTTCCATAGAATATGTTTAACCCACTAACCTTTTGACTGTGAGTCTGTTCTATAGAATATGTTTAACCCACTAACCTTTTGACTGTGAGTCTGTTCCATAGAATATGTTTAACCCACTAACCTTTTGACTGTGAGTCTGTTCCATAGAATATGTTTAACCCACTAACCTTTTGACTGTTAGTCTGTTCTATAGAATATGTTTAACCCACTAACCTTTTGACTGTTAGTCTGTTCCATAGAATATGTTTAACCCACTAACCTTTTGACTGTGAGTCTGTTCTATAGAATATGTTTAACCCACTAACCTTTTGACTGTTAGTCTGTTCCATAGAATATGTTTAACCCACTAACCTTTTGACTGTGAGTCTGTTCCATAGAATATGTTTAACCCACTAACCTTTTGACTGTGAGTCTGTTCCATAGAATATGTTTAACCCACTAACCTTTTGACTGTGAGTCTGTTCCATAGAATATGTTTAACCCACTAACCTTTTGACTGTTAGTCTGTTCCATAGAATATGTTTAACCCACTAACCTTTTGACTGTGAGTCTGTTCCATAGAATATGTTTAACCCACTAACCTTTTGACTGTTAGTCTGTTCCATAGAATATGTTTAACCCACTAACCTTTTGACTGTTAGTCTGTTCCATAGAATATGTTTAACCCACTAACCTTTTGACTGTTCTAGTCTGACTGTTAGTCTGTTCCATAGAATATGTTTAACCCACTAACCTTTTGACTGTGAGTCTGTTCCATAGAATATGTTTAACCCACTAACCTTTTGACTGTTAGTCTGTTCCATAGAATATGTTTAACCCACTAACCTTTTGACTGTTAGTCTGTTCCATAGAATATGTTTAACCCACTAACCTTTTGACTGTTAGTCTGTTCCATAGAATATGTTTAACCCACTAACCTTTTGACTGTGAGTCTGTTCCATAGAATATGTTTAACCCACTAACCTTTTGACTGTGAGTCTGCTCCAGCTGAGCTTGTCTCCATTGCCAGTCTTCGAGTGATATGCGTCATATACAGCCTGTTGAATATGTTTCAAGTTTCAACGTTTATTTCGCCACGTGCACAGGATACAACCGGTGTAAAACAGTACTGTGAAATTCTTCCTTGAGAGCTCTTTCCCAACAATGCAGTGATAATGATAATACTATGGAGAATAATAGAAAATAGGATTAAAAAAACACACTAAAAGTACAATATGGCAGGATAAAAAAAACGTTTTCAGTTTTTGTGAACATTAGAAACATTAGAAATACATCTGATGGTATTCTGGGTAGAGAGAGAACTGGTCCTCTGAGCTGCATATTGTCTTACTGAGCGTCATAACAGAGAGTCTGATTTTACCACCTCAAAAGTCCAGAGTTCAGATCAGTGGAAAATATGATATTATCCCTTATTTATTTGCTTCCTGTGTCCGTGTTTGAAGTGAGGTTGCAGTTTGATCAGAATCAGAAACAAGCCGTGTTCGATTTGGATAGACGATGACAGGGCCAGTAATGTTCACGTATAAGTTCACTTGTCATCTTTTCTTGTTCACTGCATGTTTACATAGTGAAGGGGTATTAGGCCAAGGGGTGCCGTTGAAACAGCGATGCCAGACCTGACTACAGACTACTAAAGAAGCACATATCTCAACAGCATGGTTGGTATTCAACATGCTTTTCCTCATGATCCCCTTTTGATTATTGAGAATTAAAGTTACCATCTGGAAGCAGTCAGGGAAATACAGAGGAGAAATGGAAATGTGATTATTTTCAAACCCCCGAGTTGGGGGCGATAAAAGAGTTGTGGCGCAGGACCAAGTAGACACTGCTGTGGTTGGAAGTGGTGGCAAACAGACATCCTGTGGTAGAATGGCAATAGCTTCTTTAAAAAAAAATTGATTTGAGTCAGTTAAGAACAAATTCTTATTTACAATGACGGCCTACCCCGGCCAAACCCGGACGACGCTGGGCCAATTGTGCGCCGCCCTATGGGACTCCCAATCACATCTGGATGTGATACAGCCTGGATTTGAACCAGGGACTGTAGTGACACCTCTGGCACTGAGGACTGTGCCTTAGACCCATGCGCCACTCAGGAGCCACTTTGTTGCATTATCATTATTGTTTTGCACCACACTAAAAATCACAGGTTAGTGTCTAGGTCAGGGCTCTCCAACCCCGTTCCTGGAAAGCTACCGTCCTATAAGTAGAAAGGGGGGTTGCTCACCAGGAACAGGGTTTGAGAGTCCTGGTCTAAGTATTGACAGAGGGTTCGGAGAAATACATTTTGGCAGCCCGTTGAAGGAATATTTAGACATTTGACTGACTTTTGTTGTTCCAACAGCAAGCCCCAGAGAACAACGTGAGAATTTTATTGCGGTCATGTGAATCTGATAAGTAAATAAGGCAGGGAGTGGGGAAGCAGGTTGCTTTTGCAGCTGAGAGCTTGGACCCGGCTCAGTTGTTGGATTCTGACTCTGCTGTGTGCCGGACTCCGTCTCCCTAGCTCCTCGGCCAAATTGAGGAGCCAAAGAAGATGGCTCCCACAGGCCTCTTGCAATTGGTCCGTCTAGAATCCCTTGGAATGTCCAAGACTGTCACCCGATTGGTTGATGTGTGAGTGGGCTGCGTGGAGACTGGAAAACAGCAGCTGTGAACCCTTGTACCCCGGCTCTCTTTAACTCTGGGTGTGTGGCCCCCACTGTCCACAGGGGGAGTAGTTAAAGCACAGTATTGTTAAATGAACTAGGGGTGTTGGTAGGACAGGTTTTGGTAATTGACTAGGATGTGTTTTGGTCTGGTTGCTCTCAGCAGGGAGGCAGATTGACACGTCCTTGGAGACGTGCCATGATGCATCTGTTTTAAAGAGCCTATTGCTCTTCTCTGTTTTCACTGCTGTTGTTGTTATTGTTGTTGTCAGTAACCCCTTATTTCCGGGTCATATACTTTTTATTATTAATATTTACTCATTGCAAAGCGAGTAAATTAAAAAAATTATATTGCAGTGCAGTCCGGTGTTTATCCATTCGTGTTTGGCAGCACTCAGTCCTCTGTCCATGGTGCTGGATACATACATTGTCAACACAATAGTTCAATCTTTTTCTTCCTGAAAATCTTATCGGATCAGAAATATACCTCTTGGTTTAAAGTAAATGCTGGTGTCTTGGTATCCCCACTCAGCACTCATGTTTTTTGTATTATTTTAATCAAAGCTGTAAAGCATTCTTAATCCAGAGGTCTCAGAGTCATTTCCGACATGAAGCCTAAGGGATGTCTTCTGAGTCTGGGTATAATTGTCTCGCTGATCACTGTGGATGCCAAGAGTGTGCAAAGCTGTCATCAAGGCAAAGCGTGGCTACTTTGAAGAATCTCAAATATACAATATATTTTGATTTGTTTAACACTTTTTTGGTTACTACATGATTCCATATGTGTTATTTTATAGTTTTGATGTCTTCACTATTCAAAATAAAGAAAAACCCTGGGATGAGTAGGTGTGTCTAAACTTTGACTATTACTGTTTATATATAGAGTATATATATATATAATAAGTTGATAAAAAAAATTAGAATGACAAAGCTGTAAAACATTATTCTAAATATAAACCATCAGCTCAGTGAATACCATTGAGGGTTTCAGCATGAAATATCATTTATCTGTATTTTTTTACACACTTGTATTTATTTTTCTATGTCAATATGTCTTTGTTGTAAATGTGTTGTGCCAGACTGGTGGCAGTTATGAAATAATACAAAAGTTGGAGAGTTGCAGAGTTAGCTGAAAATAATGTTGATGAGCTTTTTTCATGCTTTTTTCATTATTTTGTTGATTTTCTCTTGAACCAGAAAGTCTATATACCAGAAACTTGTAGACAATATGGACACAGATATAAAATAAATTATACTATATATTAGGGCTACCAGTATTTTTATTTTGCAAAAATGAAAACACAAGGCAGATCATACTCTTTAAATACCTGCTGTATATAAAATATTGATTTTTTATTTGTTTATTTGGTTCTCTTCCTGGGGTCTACGAACACACAAAACATGACAAGTAACAGAACACTGATTGACAAGGACAGTCACAACTTTTAAACACAACAATTTACAAACACCACAACTAAAAAACAATGTGTGTGTCCCCTCATAGTCCAGCGTTTTAAAGGTACAGTCATGTTTCTGTTAGACTGAGTAATGGAAGATGGAAGGGAGTTCCATGTGACCATGGCTCTGTATAACACCGTGCGTTGCGGTGAATTCCTTTTGGACTTGGGGACTGTGAACAGATGCCTGGTGCCATGTCTTGTGGGGTATGTATGGGTGTCTGAGCTGAATGTTATTTGATTACGCAGACAATCTGGAATTTTCATTGCAGTAATATTTCTCATGGAAAGAAGCAGTTAATCCTGGCATGTTGTTGGTGTTAGTTCTGTATGCGTAGTTAAGGGCAAGGTGTGCTGCTCCGTTTTGAGCCAGATGCAGCCTTGCTAGGTCTTTCTTTGGTGTGCCTGACCATATTAACGGACAGTAATCAAGACCAGAGCCTTAATGACTAGTACAGTTGATTTCTGTGTCAAAAATGCAGAACGTCTTTTTATACCAGAGTGATAGCACCTCCACTACTGTCCAGAGTGATAGCACCTCCACTACTGTCCAGAGTGATAGCACCTCCACTACTGTCCAGAGTGATAGCACCTCCACTACTGTCCAGAGTGATAGCACCTCCACTACTGTCCAGAGTGATAGCACCTCCACTACTGTCCAGAGTGATAAAACCTCCACTACTGTCCAGAGTGATAAAACCTCCACTACTGTCCAGAGTGATAGCACCTCCACTACTGTCCAGAGTGATAGCACCTCCACTACTGTCCAGAGTGATAAAACCCTCCACTACTGTCCAGAGTGATAGCACCTCCACTACTGTCCAGAATGATAACACCTCCACTACTGTCCAGAGTGATAGCACCTCCACTACTGTCCAGAGTGATAGCACCTCCACTACTGTCCAGAGTGATAGCACCTCCACTACTGCCCAGAGTGATAACACCTCCACTACTGTCCAGAGTGATAGCACCTCCACTACTGTCCAGAGTGATAACACCTCCACTACTGTCCAGAGTGATAGCACCTCCACTACTGTCCAGAGCGATAAAACCTCCACTACTGTCCAGAGTGATAACACCTCCACTACTGTCCAGAGTGATAGCACCTCCACTACTGTCCAGAGTGATAGCACCTCCACTACTGTCCAGAGTGATAGCACCTCCACTACTGTCCAGAGTGATAGCACCTCCACTACTGTCCAGAGTGATAAAACCTCCACTACTGTCCAGAGTGATAGCACCTCCACTACTGTCCAGAGTGATAGCACCTCCACTACTGTCCAGAGTGATAGCACCTCCACTACTGTCCAGAGTGATAAAACCTCCACTACTGTCCAGAGTGATAGCACCTCCACTACTGTCCAGAGTGATAAAACCTCCACTACTGTCCAGAGTGATAGCACCTCCACTACTGTCCAGAGTGATAGCACCTCCACTACTGTCCAGAGTGATAACACCTCCACTACTGTCCAGAGTGATAGCACCTCCACTACTGTCCAGAGTGATAACACCTCCACTACTGTCCAGAGTGATAGCACCTCCACTACTGTCCAGAGTGATAAAACCTCCACTACTGTCCAGAGTGATAGCACCTCCACTACTGTCCAGAGTGATAGCACCTCCACTACTGTCCAGAGTAATAGCACCTCCACTACTGTCCAGAGTGATAAAACCTCCACTACTGTCCAGAGTGATAGCACCTCCACTACTGTCCAGAGTGATAGCACCTCCACTACTGTCCAGAGTGATAGCACCTCCACTACTGTCCAGAGTGATAACACCTCTACTGCTGTTCATACTGCGAACACCTCCACTACTATAGAGTGATAACACCTTTATTACTGTTCATAGTGATAACACCTCTACTACTGTACATAGTGATAACACCTCTACTACTGTCCAGAGTGATAACACCTCTACTACTGTCCAGAGTGATAACACCTCTAATACCGTAAATAGTGATAACACCTCTACAACTATCCAGAGTGATAACAACTCTACTGTCCAGAGTGCTAACATATCTACTACTGTTCATAGTGATAACACCTCTACTACTGTACATAGTGATAACACCTCTACTACTGTCCAGAGTGATAACACCTCTACTGCTGTTCATAGTGATAACACCTCCACTACTATAGAGTGATAACACCTTTATTACTGTTCATAGTGATAACACCTCTACTACTGTCCAGAGTGATAACACTTCTACTACTATAGAGTGATAACACCTTTACTACTGTTCAGAGTGATAACACCTCTACTACTGTCCAGAGTGATAACACCACTACTACTGTACAGTGCTGTATGATGGCCAAGTTGGGCAGGGCAGTGAGATGGAAATGGCAGCTCAGTGTTAAAACCCCAGCTATCTGTGAAAAGTCATGGTGCTCCTGGATCTCTCATTCATCATTGTTCTGTTGCAGGGCCCTAGACTGCACTGCACCGCAACGTATCGGACCTGTGGCAGAGTCACAAGCAGTCTCATGCCTTGGGAAGCCCCCAACTCCAACACCACCAAAAACAGAGGGAAAGTACAGAGACCTGCGGTCCAAAGGACAGAGCGAGAGGTTAGGTCGTCGTCACGACAGGCCCTTGGGTTTGAGGAGAGGAGACACTAAGGATAAGAGGAGCAGGATTTTTCTGTTTGTCAGGTCAAGAGATTAGCAGGTCAGGGAGGAAGGAAATGGACGTGCGTAATTGTTCAATAAAAAAAAGAGACAGACAGTCAGAGACAGAGACAGACAGTCTGTCACATTCGTCGTATGGAGGAGACCAAGGCGCAGCGTAAGATGAATACATACTTTTAATAAAGACGAAGAACACTTAACAAACTATAAAAAAATATATATTAAAAAAACGTGAAGCTATAATAATACTAGTGCAGACACAGGCAACTAGACATAGAAAATAACCCACGAAATACCCAAAGTAGATGGCTGCCTAAATATGGTTCCCAATTAGAGGCAATGATAAACAGCTGCCTCTAATTGAGAACCAATCTAGGCTACCATAGACATACATAAACGACCCCATAAACCTACAAAACCCCTAGACAGTAAAAAACACATACATCACCCATGTCACACCCTGACCTAACCAAAACAATAAAGAAAACAAAAAATACTAAGGTCAGGGCGTGACAGTACCGCCCCAAAGATGTGGACTCCCGGCCGCACACCTAAACCTATATGGGAGGGTGTGGGTGGGCATGACTCCGAGGTGGCGGTTCTGGCTCAGGACGTGGACCCCGCTCCACTTCACCCTTACTTAATGTCTCTGGAGCGGGAACCCTCACCGCCGACCACGGACTAGAGGACGCCACTGGACGGATGGTCGAGTCTGGAGTGAGTGGCGGATCCGGACTGGAGGGAGACTCTGGCGGATCCGGACTGGAGGGAGACTCTGGCGGATCCGGACTGGTAGGTTCCGGAATACGTCCCGTCGTGGTAGGTTCCGGTCTGCGACCAATCGTGGTAGGTTCCAGACTGCGATCCGTCGTGGTAGGTTCCGGACTGCGACCGTCGTAGGAGGTTCCGGTCTGCGACCCGTCGTGGTAGGTTCCGGACTACGTCCCGTCGTGGTAGGTTCCGGTCTGCGACCAATCGTGGTAGGTTCCAGACTGCGATCCGTCATAGGAGGTTACGGTCTGCGGCCCGTCATAGTAGGTTCCGGTCTGCTGCCCGTCGTAGGAGGTTCCGGACTGCGACCCGTCGTGGTAGGTTCCGGACTGTGACCCGTCGTGGTAGGTTCCGGACTGCGGCCCGTTGTGGTAGGTTCCGGACTGCGGCCCGTCGTAGGAGGTTCCGGTCTGTAGACAGTTGCCGGACGCTCTGGACTGGGTACTGTAGCCGGACGCTCTGGACTGGGTACTGTTGCCGGACGCTCTGGACTGGGTACTGTTGCCGGACGCTCTGGACTGGGTACTGTTGCCGGACGCTCTGGACTGGGTACTGTAGCCGGACGCTCTGGACTGGGTACTGTAGCCGGACGCTCTGGACTGGGTACTGTAGCCGGACGCTCTGGACTGGGTACTGTAGCCGGACGCTCTGGACTGGGTACTGTTGCCGGACGCTCTGGACTGGGTACTGTAGCCGGACGCTCTGGACTGGGTACTGTAGCCGGACGCTCTGGACTGGGTACTGTAGCCGGACCCTCTGGACTGGGTACTGTAGCCGGACGCTCTGGACTGGGTACTGTAGCCGGACGCTCTGGACTGGGTACTGTAGCCGGACGCTCTGGACTGGGTACTGTAGCCGGACGCTCTGGACTGGGTACTGTAGCCGCACGCCCTGGACTGGGTACTGTAGCCGCACGCCCTGGACTGGGTACTGTAGCCGGACCCTCTGGACTGGGTACTGTAGCCGGAAGCTCTGGACTGGGTACTGTAGCCGGAAGCTCTGGACTGGGTACTGTAGCCGGACGCTCTGGACTGGGTACTGTAGCCGGACGCTCTGGACTGGGTACTGTAGCCGGACGCTCTGGACTGGGTACTGTAGCCGGACGCTCTGGACTGGGTACTGTAGCCGCACGCCCTGGACTGGGTACTGTAGCCGGACGCTCTGGACTGGGTACTGTAGCCGGACGCTCTGGACTGGGTACTGTCACCGGACGCCCTGGACTGGGTACTGTAGCCAGACGCTCTGGACTGGGTACTGTCGCCGGACGCCCTGGACTGGGTACTGTCGCCGGACGCTCTGGACTGGCGAGGCGCACTGTAGGCCTGGTGCGTAGTGCCGGCACTGGTGGTACTGGGCCGAGAACACAACACCTCAGGGCGAGTGCGGGAAGCAGGAACAGGGAGTACTGGACCATGGAGGCGCACTGGTGACCTGGTGCGTGGTGCCGGCACTGGTGGTACTGGGCCGAGGACACGCACCTTAGGGTGAGTGCGGGAAGGAGGAACAGGGCGTACTGGACTGCCGAGGTGCACTATAGGCCTGGTGTCGGCACTGGTGGTACCGGGCTGGGGACACGCACCTCAGGGCGAGTGCGAGGAGCAGGAACAGGGAGTACTGGACCCTGGAGGCGCACTGGTGGCCTGGTGCGTGGTGCTGGCACTGATGGTACCGGGCTGGAGACACGCACCTCAGGGTGAGTGTGGGGAGGAGGAATAGGATGTACTGGGCTGTGGAGGCGTACTGGAGGTCTGGTGCGTGGTATTGGCACTGGTGGTACTGATAGACCGGACCGTGAAGACGCACTGGAGGTCTCGAGCTAATGGCCTGCACAACCCGTCCTGGCTGGATGGTGACTCTAGGCACAGGACGCACTGGGCTGTGTAGACATACGGGAGACACAGTGCGCAACGCCGGCGCAGGATATCCTGGCACGAGGAGATACACTGGCTGTTTGGAGAGCAGGGCTGGCCCCATCTGCCCTGGCTTGATCCTCACCCTAGCCCGGCAGATGCGGGGAGCTGGGATGTAGCGCACCGGTCTAAGCTGACTTAGCCAAACTCCTTGTGTGCCCACCCCAAAACATTTGTGGGGCTGCCTCTCAGGCTTCCGTGCTAGGCTTGTATCCATATACCGTCACCGTTCCTCCTGTGCTCTCTCCACCTGCTTCCATGCCAGCTGCCTCTAATTGAGAACCATTCTAGGCAACCATAGACATACATAAACACCTAGCTAGTAAACGACCCCATAAACCTACAAAACCCATAGACAGTACAAAAACACATACATCACCCATGTCACACCCTGACCTAACCAAAACAATAAAGCAAACAAAAAATACTAAGGTCAGGGCGTGACACAGTCAGACAGACCTATTCGATGTCTGAAGGGTGTTATGTAGAGTACAGATTGTTCTCTGTACTAGTGCCTTTTCTCCTCACACCTGTAGCATGAAGTGTCACAGTTTTGCTTCCGTTGCTTCTGTCTTTGCCTTCCCCCAACCTGGGCTTGAATGGACCCTCTGCACACATCGACAACAGTCACCCTCGAAGCATCGTTACCCATCACTCCACAAAAGCTGCGGTCCTTGCAGAGCAAGGGGAACAACTACTTCAAGGTCTCAGAGTGAGTGACATCACTGATTGAAATGCCCCACAGCGCGCCCGGCTAACTAGCCAGTCATTTCACACCGGTTACACAAGTGTAACTAATCTTTCCACAATAGAACAACTTGGGAGGTTATTTCAGCCGGCAGAATAAACATCTTCTCTCCATAAATCAATGCTTTGATCTCGGCGCTCAGCGCGGCTGAGAGAACAGTAAAGAAGACCGTGAGGGAAGCTTACATACTTTCACACCTTAAGTTTATTATTGCACCGATCACTTGGCAGCATTGTACAAATCTCCTGAGAGGTGGTCCATGTATAAAGGAGTAGTGTGGCCCAGCGGAGTGCGGTGTTGTGTCCACACACACACACACACACACGCAGAAACAGACACAAACACGCAGAAACACACACACATACAGTCACGTCCTAGGTTCCTGTCTCTAATCATCTCCCATTTAGCAGCATGTGCTGTCTGTGTGGAACAACTCACTCTGAGTGGAAACGTGACTCTCTCTCATCCTTACTCAGCGACGGGCCAGTGGAGAGAGGAAGGAGGGGATTGAGGGAAGGAGGAAAGATGGGAAAGGAAAATAAAGGAAAAGAGGAATGTACACACATCCAGGGTGTGGAGGGCGTTTGGGTTTGGCCTTCTATGGAAGCGTGTGTGTGTGTGTGTGTGTGTGCTAATTGGCCGCAAATTGTTTTTTTAAACAAATTCTCAATCGTCCAGAATCACAAATTTCCATAACACAAGGTACAAATGCTATTTTCTCATGATGTCTTCACTGCGTCTGTCAGGTGTTGTACTGATCTCTGCCCCCTAGTGGTGAAAGTAGGGTGTTAGTTAAAGGGTGAGGTATAGGTATCAGGGGTATCTTCTCCGCTACTGTAGATGTGTGGAGAGTGAAATGATTGGGCTTTGCGCCCTCTTGTGGTCAAAGAGATTACATCAAATCCAATTTGATTTGTGACATTCATCGTAAACAACAGGTGCACACAAGCAGTGAAATGCTTACTTATACGGGTCCTTTTCAAACAATGCAGAGTTAAAGATAAAGATAACAATTTCAATAAAACGTTGAAATAGTGACACGAGGAATAAATACACACAACCTAACATATTAGACACACACACACGCATGCACACACACGCACACACACACACACACACACACGGGCACACACACACGCATGCACACGCACAGTTAAACTTTCCATCATCATTTTGTAGAAAGAGCAGAAAGAGAGAGAAGGACATGTCAGAAAACTTGTGTTTATGAGATCGTGCTGCAACCCAGAACCAGAGTGTTTTAGTTTAGGTTATTCGGACAGAAAAGACAAGTGAAAGACACAGTGCAGATCAAAACAAGTTAAGAGGTGAGCAGGTGAGTGACCACAGAGGTTACATATACAACACCTAACTGGACCCTGAATCTCACATGATCACAAAAACACACCTTGTCATGTGATCACGTTGTTGAATTTGATGTGAAATCCTGTTTTTTTCTGTGAGTGTAATCCACACCGTTTTGTATTTTTGCTGTGCAGATCAGTGTTTCTCTTCACACAGCACAGTGTAATTACAGTGGATTGGAGGTCGTTCATGGAATGAAGGGAATGGGCGTAGCTCCACTCATGTTGTTGCTCTGAGAATGAACAGAGTGAATATTACAGGCCATTCTTCCTCACAGTCTCTGGTCTGCTCTACACTGACATGTGGCACAGCCTCTTGATGATTCCTCCATGGACTTATTGTAATTGTATTATTTTAATATTGGTGGTTGGAATAATAGAGGCATTATCCCCATGACTTCTCGTGTGTTATTCATCAACCTAATGACTGCTATTCTGGCGAGGAGAATCCATCCAGCGCTGCTTTCCAAAACCAATTCCAAACTCTAACAAAATGGTTGATGTTGCTATTAAAACACTAAAGCAAAATTAGCAGAGGGAAATAGAATAATTTAATAAATAGTCACCGGCCTACAACACACGTCCCCCCACAATGCAACAGGTGATGGATGTGGTGAGTTAGTGTACACTATAGGCCTACAAATGTTACCCATTAATACAGTCTGGCAGCCTTCGCAGTCTATAGAGTGATAATATCAACCCTATTCATGTGTCTACAGATCCACTACTTACACTACGCACAAAGAATTTTCAGCTGAAATTGGAATGTCTGCTGGCTGAGCCAATGTTAGCTGACACAACACTGACATTGCATTAACAGTAAGCGGGTGGACTGTGTAACACTGTCGGCAGCCCTCTAATTTGTGTGGCTCCAGCAGCCTACCCACATGAAAAACAACTATAGTGTATACCATGGTAGGAATACTGTTGTATTCACTGTAGTGTTTCTGTGGATTGAAGTATACTGCAGTATTTACTATAGTGTTTTAGCTGCATTATTTTTGACATAGAAATGGGGATTTTCGCTTTGAGGAAACCAACTGGAGAAATACTAAAAGAGCATGTAGGTAGAAAGGTAGGACTGGGGTCTGAACAGTTAGTTCACAGCTTCTGGTCTTTTCAATAGCCATACGAAACACAATACAATTATGGTCTATACTTGGCATGTAGGTTTCTCACTTATGGCTGGCACAAATTGGGATATGGGGGTGGGGAATGGGCAGGGTATATGCAAAGTAAATACTGTGGTATCTACTATAGTTTTTTAAGTGTTTTTGCTGACATTTATATATTATTTACTATAGTATTTTTTCGCGGCTAACACTAGTATTTACTACAGTATACTACAAAATTCTATACTAAGTACTACACATGATCGAAGAATACTACACTGTGTAGTATAGTACTCTATAGCATACTACAGTTTTATACAGAATTCTATAATAAGTAGTGTAGTATTCTATAGTAAACTGTAGTTTTTTTTACATGGGTAACGCCCTTCAGTCTAATGACATGGTAATGTGCTCATTTCCCAGACATCATGGTAAAAACGCGAAGGTCTGAATGTATATTATGGTGCTTTCATAGTTGGCAGTGTTAAGGAACAGTGTGGAGTGATTTGGTGTTTGTGTTTTTCTTATTTCGCACTGGCTCATGGGATACATCAATTCCATCAACAAGTTGTTCCTGGTAAGCTCCTACAGTGGTTGTGAATTAGAAATTATGCTTAATTCTACCAGTAAACATTCTAAAGATGTTTAATCAACAGGACCGGTGACATTATTGAAATTTGGAAAACCCTGAAAGTTAAAGTGTTCCGTAGCTTTGACTAGGTCCAATGTGCCGACCTCCTGTTTCTAAGCAGTCGGTCACAACCAAGACTTGATAAAGTCAGCATTGAACCTTTTTTAGGGCAATTCATTTTGGCTGAGCATTAAACCAAATGTTATCCTGTTCCCTTGCTTCCTGCTTGTTTTCTGAGACATAATACATCTGGCATGTGGGCTATAAATTGATTCACTGCTGTTCTCTGCTGTTCACAGCCTGGCCAGACTGATTCTTATGAAAGCATGGAGAATCACAACCTTGACTTGGACAGAGTGAGGTCATTTTATCCAGTGTTGAGCGCGTACAAATGGTTACTGCGTAGACAAACTGTGCATTAAATGGTTAGTGAAAGCAGAGATGTTTTTGCCAAGTCAAACCATAAATGACTTGATTCAGGTGGTATGGTAGTCTGTGGTCCATGCTGATGTCTACAAGAACCACACATGCCAATTGTCCATTTAGTCATTGCTTTTCCTTTGGTCTGAGGAGGTCCCTTAAATGCCATGTCAGTGTTGTACTGCATGTACTTACAACTTACAACTTACTTATACTGAGAACCCACTGTGCACAGACGTCAGTTCAACAGTCCAGTTTTGATTTCCATTTGGTTGAGTTGTCAATTAACGGGAGTTCAACGTGAAATCCACAAACAGTGTCACCATGCCATTGGATTTAGGTACGCATTTGGGTGAAAAAAAATACAAAGTTCCCTTGCACTGATGAGCAAATCCAACGTCATCACATGATTTATTTTGTTGAAATGATGTGAAACAGCGTTGATTCAACCAGTTCTTGCCCAGTGGGAAATAGATGTGCTGTGAAGACTTCGTCATGTTTAGACTCTGCCATGTTGCATCTAACTCCTCACCTTTCACATTGTTTTGTCTAGGTGTCTGGAATAAGACTAATCATAATGTATGAACAGCACAGGAGGTTGGTGGAGAACGGGCTCGTGGTAATGCCTGGAGCCGAATCAGTGGAATGGTACTGTATCAAATACAAACACATGGTTTCCATCTGTTTGATGCCGTTCCATTGGCTCCGTTCCAGACATTATTAGGAGTCGTCCTCCCCTCAGCAGCCTCCACTGATCAACAGTAATCTTACAGCTAGCTCAGTGTCCCTCCAAATGTACTCTAACACCTTGTTTGAACCAAATGTTCTCTTTAAAATCCAAACAAGCATACTGTAGTGTTAATACTCTTCTTTTGGTATTTCTTTCATTAGTCTGTTGTTGATATTATCTGAAAAATGTTTTGCATGTCAACAATGAAGTTAAAGATATATAACTTTAAAAATAGAGAAACACAGTCGTATGATGAATCACCTCTTCCCTCGTTACACTGGGGTAGACCCACTGGATCAGTAACAACTGTACTGTGTGAAGCTTCGAAGTAACGCGTTGGATTATTTTCAGTTTGAAATTCTGCACATTCGCTTCTCAATGATGCAAAACACATCTCTTCATTAGAGCAGGAACTGACATCCACAACAACGAGCTCACTCTCTTTTCCTACCCGCCCAGCAACTCAAAACCCCACCTCTGAATAAGAGTGTTGTGGTTTCAGAGCCAAAAATGTCTGCCCTTGAGGAGTGGCCTGGCTGTCCACGCTGGCAGTATCAAACTCAAATCCATGTGATTTAACTTGTCAGAACTATTTATTATCTGTTCCACAACAAGATGGCTTTTAAAATGTTTCAGAGTACAGTGTGATCAGAAAATTTGGGAGTCCCTCGCTGTGTAGAGTCATATGGTTATAGTGTGCATCCTGAGGCCTCGCTACAAAATGTTAAATAGCACACTTATCTTAGCTCTCAGGATTCGGAGAAACTTCGGCGAGGGGTTATTGTACTGCCATACATTTTCTCTAATATGTCTGTCAGAATACCTCTGTTTAACCCATTCTATGGTCTTGAAATCTCATCTATTTAACTCATTCTATGGTCTTGAAAATCTCATCTGTTTAACTCATTATATGGTCTTGAAAATCTCATCTGTTTAACCCATTCTATGGTCTTGAAACTCTCATTCTGCTGACCTGCCCTCTCTCTCTCTCTTAGGACATGGCCAAGCCCCTCCCCTCTACTCATCTATTGGTGGTGGCACTCCAGCTGTGTCTAGTACTACGCCACCATGCCCGTGGGGCGGCATATTACGGGCACAAGCAGCCGCAGCACCCACAGCAGCACCTTCCCCAGCAGCACCAGCCCATGCAACAGATACCTCACATGCCCCTAGGGAACGGGTATGGGAACGGGAACGGGAACGGAACGGGAACGGGAACGGGGACGGGCTGCCCAAGCAACAGTACGGGAAGGAAATGCCACAACATATGCCATACGGCAAAGAGATGCCATATGTGCTGCCACAGTATGGGCAAGAGCTTCCACAGATGCTTCCACAGATGCACGAACAACCCCAGATGCCACCCAATAAGGGCAAGGGAAAAGGTGAGATTTTAATAGATTGTCTACATCACAGAAATGTACACGCTTAGAAAAAAATGGTTATTTGGTTGTCCCCATAGGAGAACCCTTTTTGGTTCTACATGGAACCAAAGGGGTTCTACATGGAACCAAAAGGGTTCTACTTGGAACCAAAAGGGTTCTTCAAAGGTTTCTCCTGTGGGGACAGCTAGAGAACTGTTTTAGGTTCCAGATAGCACCTTTTTTTCACCTTTTTTTCTAAGAGTGTAGGCTAATAATTGAACCATATTTAGATTTGAAATTGGATAATGGCCATGGCCACCAATGTGGGTTTGAAGGGAAAGCCAACATGGACAATATGGTACAACCCGAGGTTCATGGTGCAGTGCTGACATGAAACCATTACCCAGTCTCTGACATAGTTCCATTCAAAATACCTCTCAACTGCTTTTCCAAGATTCTTCTCATCTGTCCTAACATCCACAGGAAATCAAATCCAGCTCATGGGTTATAAAAGCATCCTTGACAAATCACATGTGAAGCAGGCAAAATACACTGTTGTTTACTCACTGTGTATGTCTGTACTGTGTTCTCCACATAGCTCATCCTAATATAGCTACTACTATACAAACCATTTTCCTTCAAAATTATATACTGTTTATACACACCACGTATTTATTTTCTGGATTCTGACACATGCTCATTCTAATATATCTACCACTGGATTGTTAATTGGACTCATTCTGCTATTTCTTGATTTCTTGTTTAGATTTTTTACTATTTGTATTGTATTTGCGAGTCATTCTATTGCACTGTTGGAGATAGCATCCTAAACATTTCGCAGCACCTGCTATAACACCTGCACAATCTTTGTAGGTGACCAATACGCTTTGATTTGAAATACGGCATATTGCAGATACTGTACACACTGAGAAAAAAGGTGTGATCTAGAACCTAAAAGGGTTCTTTGGCTGTCCCTATAGGATAACCCTTTGAAGAACCTTTTTGGTTCCAGGTATGAACCTTTTTGGGTTCCATGTAGGACCTTTTCCACAGAGGGCTCTACATGGAACAAAAAAGGGTTCTCCTATGGGAACAGCCAAAGAACCCCTTTGGAAACCTTTTTTCTAAGAGTGTAAAACATTTCACATAAATGAGATTTTGACTGTTTCAACAATCAAGCAAGGAATCAGAGAAGGCGGAAAGAAAGTATGTTTGATAGATAACTAGGAAATGTAACATGCTTTTAACATCCACTATCAGCACCCTGTGTCCAAGGGGGACATTAAAGTCAGCTTTTAGCATTCATTTTCAAAGATAATAATTTGGCCCATCATCTACGGTTGAAGGTACATTGGGCTTACCCAAATGTCCATGCATATTAATTGGTCACGTTCCTATGTGCTCAATGAGATACTCAAGTCACTAACTCAAGTCAGTAATTCATGATAAATGCTAATTGATGTCATCCACAGGTCAGTCATATCCCAGTAATGGGAAAGGCCTTGGAGGGCAACCACCTGATGATAGGGGACTACAGGGTCCTGGTCCCGAGGGGCCACCAGGAGCCCAAGGGCCTCCAGGACCACAGGGCCCTCCAGGGATGCTAGGTCAAGGGATGCCCGGCCCCCATGGAAAACCAGGCCCTCCTGGTCCCCAAGGGTATCCTGGTATAGGAAAACCCGGAATGCCGGGAATGCCCGGTAAACCTGGTGGAGGCGGCCAACCTGGTCCGAAGGGCGACCTTGGTCCTGGTGGTGATGTAGGACCAATGGGGATGCCTGGGGGGCCAGGTCTTCCAGGGCCACCAGGCCTGCCAGGCATCGGGAAGCCAGGGGGTCAGGGACTGCCTGGGCAGCCTGGGCCTCGAGGGGAGCCTGGACACAAGGGCATACCTGGACTGCCTGGTCTTCCTGGGCCCAAGGGAGACAAAGGGATTGGCTTGCCAGGATTGCCAGGTTTGAAAGGACCTGGTGGACCTCCTGGGCCTCCTGGTCAAGGGGGTTTGCCAGGGGTTGGAAAACCAGGTTTGAATGGACTACCAGGATTGCCCGGGGGGGCAGGAAAACCAGGCCCACCTGGAGAAGGAGGACTTGCGGGTCCACCAGGTGAAGGGGGAGAACCAGGACCACCTGGGCTACCAGGTATTGGCAAGCCCGGGCATGATGGTTTGCCAGGACAACCAGGGTTCCCAGGCGGTAAAGGGGAATCAGGCCCACCAGGTTTGCCAGGGGGCTCAGGCCTACCTGGTTACGGAAAGCCAGGATATCCTGGACCAAAAGGAGACAAAGGACATGGAGGTTTTTCTGGAGCTCCAGGCCCAAAAGGTGACAAAGGTCATGGAGGTCTCCCAGGGCAGGAAGGCCTTCCTGGACCCAACGGGCCACCGGGCCTGCCCGGTACCATTGGGCCACCTGGGGGTCTTGGTTTCCCAGGTCCGAAGGGAGAAGGTGGCAATGGAGGGCCAAAGGGGCTGCCAGGTCCTAAAGGTGAGCCAGGGCCTCCAGGGCTTCCTGGACAGGGTGGATATCCTGGAGAGGGTGGTCAACCAGGACCGAGAGGTATACCAGGGCCACTGGGTCCGAAAGGGGATAACGGCCACAAAGGGTTACCTGGCCTCCCTGGAGCTCCTGGAATGCCCGGTTCAAGGGGAGAAGGTGGAATGCCCGGAGAAAAAGGTCACCAGGGACCCAAGGGAATACCTGGAAATTTTGGTCCAGGTGGGCCACTTGGTCCTCCCGGTCTTCCCGGGCCAAAAGGCGAGCTTGGTCCACCAGGGAAACCTGGCTACCCCGGCGAAGGTAAACCTGGTGTTCCAGGCGCTTTAGGGCCCCAAGGGAAACCTGGCAACGGTGGACCCCCTGGTCAGCCTGGACAACCAGGACAACCTGGTCCCCCTGGCCCACCCGGACCCCCCACCCAACCACCTGGTCTTGGTGAAATCCTCCCTGAGCTGGGTCCTGGTCTGGACGGTCTTAAACAAGGTGGTTACAAGAAACCAAAGAATGGAGGGGACAGGAACGGCCTGGAGATGCCAGCATTCACGGCTCAGCTCACCAATCCTTTCCCCCCCGTAGGCTCCCCTGTGGTCTTTGACAAGCTCCTGTACAATGGTCATCAGGACTACAATCCCCAAACCGGCGTCTTCAGCTGTACCATACCGGGAATCTATTACTTTGCTTACCACGTCCACTGCAAAGGAGCGAATGTGTGGGTGGCGCTGGTCAAGAACAATGAGCCTGTGATGTACACATATGATGAGTACAAAAAGGGCAGCCTGGACCAGGCGTCAGGGAGCGCTGTGCTCCCTTTACAGCAAGGAGACACTGTGCATGTACAGCTTCCATCTGACCAGGCAGCAGGACTTTATGCCGGTCAATATGTCCACTCTTCATTCTCCGGATATTTATTGTACCCAATGTAAAGATCAACAACAACAACAAAAAGGGCATCCACACCACAACTCACTACATAGCTGTTTTATTCGTGTTTTATTCATTTTAAACTGTTGAAAACCTCAATAATGACACATGATGACAACAGTGAAAACTACTACTCGGCTCAGAAGTATCCAATGAATGTGTGAGTGCTACAGCTATAGTATGTTTCTGCCGTTGTATTGCAGTATTAGATGGGTGAAAAAAAACATAAATCAATATCTGCAATACATTTAATTTACCCCAGAAATGAATTTGGCAAAAAATTATTTGAGATGTCTGTATGTAGATATTCAGATAATTATGCAAATTAAAATTTCTGTTGGTTAATAGGGGGTAAAAATGTTGCAAATGATTGAGAATACTGACTATCCCAGTTGTAGCAGTGTCATCCACCTCACGTGATTGACAGTGTTTATAGAAAAAACATGGTTGCTGACATGCTATGGCGCTACTGTGGATAGCAGCATATTACATTGGAAACAATGTGTTATTTTTTTATTAAAGAGAACTATTTTAGGATGTAGTTATTACATTTGCCCAACATGTTCTTCTCCTTATGTGAATACATAGCATTTGTTTGTATTTTATATTTCCATATCAGATTTTTGTTATGTGCACTCAGTATATCCGTTCTTTGCATTCCAACAGTCACAGCCATTATGACGCCACTGAAGGGCAAGCCGTCTACCGCAGCTTTCATAAGCAAGCATCAACGCATCCGCTTTATCTGTCATGCATACCTAATGTTAGTACACAATTATTCTTCAGAGGTCATTCTTCCATGTGTGGACTTTTCAGAAGACATTTTAATGTCTTTATTTCATGCCAGATTATACCTTTGGCATATAAGTAACACTGTTACATTCACAGTATGTATTACCATACATTGTTCCCCTTTAACAACATGATTTTCCCGATCCCATAGTTCCTCCACGACAGATTGATTTCTTTTTTATCATCCACTTATTCACGTTGTTCCAGATTATACAGAGGTGTCTACCATTTTTATTTATTGATATCATTTTTGGAAATGAGATGGTTTGAGATGGTGAAATGAGATTGTTTCATGGTTTGGAACCTAAAATAAAATAAAATTGATATGCAACATAGTGAAGACATTTGGTTGTAAGCTGCCCATTTCATCTGTTGTGCATTAATAAATAAATGAGTTATGGGAGTTTGAAGGGGTGTATAGTCAACATTTCCAATATCCACATTAAGTTCAAAAGTCAACCACGCTTCTCTAAGGGATGTGGCAGTATTCCTCTCTGTCATTTATTTGTTTAACTACTGATTTTGTCTGAAATTGTAAATGTGTATGTATACCTGTTGAGACTATCTTGAAGGAAAAAATAAATGTTACCTGACAATGGTGCTAAACATATAACCAAATGAAGAACTTAGTATAATGTTTTTGGACTATTGTTGTTTTTCTAAATAAAGATGAAGTGATTAAAACAATGTGTTCTCTTCTTCGATTGCTACTTGTTGCATTGGGCCTGCACACAAGCTGTGTTCACATTGGGCCTGCACACAAGCTGTGTTCACATTGGGCCTGCACACAAGCTGTGTTCACATTGGGCCTGCACACAAGCTGTGTTCACATTGGGCCTGCACACAAGCTGTGTTCACATTGGGCCTGCACACAAGCTGTGTTCACATTGGGCCTGCACACAAGCTGTGTTCACATTGGGCCTGCACACAAGCTGTGTTCACATTGGGCCTGCACACAAGCTGTGTTCACATTGGGCCTGCACACAAGCTGTGTTCACATTGGGCCTGCACACAAGCTGTGTTCACATTGGGCCTGCACACAAGCTGTGTTCACATTGGGCCTGCACACAAGCTGTGTTCACATTGGGCCTGCACACAAGCTGTGTTCACATTGGCCTGCACACAAGCTGTGTTCACATTGGGCCTGCACACAAGCTGTGTTCACATTGGGCCTGCACACAAGCTGTGTTCACATTGGGCCTGCACACAAGCTGTGTTCACATTGGGCCTGCACACAAGCTGTGTTCACATTGGGCCTGCACACAAGCTGTGTTCACATTGGGCCTGCACACAAGCTGTGTTCACATTGGGCCTGCACACAAGCTGTGTTCACATTGGGCCTGCACATAAGCTGTGTTCACATTGGGCCTGCACACAACCTGTGTTCACATTGGGCCTGCACACAAGCTGTGTTCACATTGGGCCTGTACACAAGCTGTGTTCACATTGGGCCTGTACACAAGCTGTGTTCACATTGGGCCTGCACACAAGCTGTGTTCACATTGGGCCTGCACACAAGCTGTGTTCACATTGGGCCTGCACACAAGCTGTGTTCACATTGGGCCTGCACACAAGCTGTGTTCACATTGGGCCTGCACACAAGCTGTGTTCACATTGGGCCTGCACACAAGCTGTGTTCACATTGGGCCTGCACACAAGCTGTGTTCACATTGGGCCTGCACACAAGCTGTGTTCACATTGGGCCTGCACACAAGCTGTGTTCACATTGGGCCTGCACACAAGCTGTGTTCACATTGGGCCTGCACACAAGCTGTGTTCACATTGGGCCTGCACACAAGCTGTGTTCACATTGGGCCTGCACACAAGCTGTGTTCACATTGGGCCTGCACACAAGCTGTGTTCACATTAGCATTTTTTTGTATATCCGATTTTAATCTGTTATTTTTCCTGCCATCTGAACTGCACATGGAATCAGATATTTCAAGCCACATTTCAAATCATCTTCGTAGGTGGTATGAAATCAGATACAAATCTGAGTCCTGGCCATGCGACTTGAGTCTGAACTGTCTAATCTAACTTATTTTTAAACTTATTTGGCATATCTTGTTGCTTGCTGGCCACTCTGACAGTTTGACAAGAACATGCGGTAGCCAACTTGCTTGTTAATTGTTTACAAGCAAATTAGTGAATGTGCTACCTAGCGAGCTAGTTGACTGCTATGGCTATCCAAAAAGGACTTGTTTTTTAAAGTTGAATCATCTTATCCTTTGAGTTCTTACACTATGATTTGTAAGTCGCTCTGGATAAGAGCGTCTGCTAAATGACTTAAATGTAATGTAATGTAAATGTAATTTTGAACATTTAAATCAACTAGTAAACGTCCATGGCAGGCATTGTTGTCACCTTAGCCTGTTACATAACTTTTGAGCATAGGAACCAGGAGCACCAGCACCAATCAGCCTACACCACAGCGCACACACCTGTCATTACTATGACAACTGCCATAGCCATGTCAGCAAATGACTGCTGTCTGAACACACACATATCCCATTTGGTCACTTGTAACTTGCTGTTTGTACAGCCAGTATTCCAAAATGGATTTCAAAAACAAAACTGATTTGAGCATTATTAAGGCATGCAGTGGTAACGAGGGTCCAACACATGCTAGTGTTGGTTCCTCACTGTTTTCAAGAAGATCATCATCATCATCTTTGTCAATACCTGTACAACACTGCATACACTCACAAAATTCAATATAATGCATTTGTTGCTGAATGTTTACATAAAGAATCATTTATATTTGACAGACCACTAGTTAAACATCTCTCATATAGCTACAAACAGATGAATATCATACAATACACGGCAGTGTTATAGGTGTCACATTTATGGGCAGGTTGCAGCAGTGTGTAGGAGGGATAATTCAAGATGTGTGAAGTGTGAAGGAGGACATGGGACAGAGCAATGTGTAGTTTCGATGGGAAAAATGTGTGTGTCAACTGTGCCCATGTTGCGGAGAATTGGAGTTGTCCGGTGCGAGAGAGGCAGGTTGAGGTGGCTAGGGTCAGAGTAGTGCAGAAGATGTCCTATTATGAGGCAGTGAAGAAGGTAGAGGGTGGATAAAGGGTAAGGGATTCTGAGAGGATCCCTGTGAATAGTAGATCTGTGCCAGAACAGAGGGATAGGCCAATGAGAGATATACTGTATGTTTCAGTAAGGTTGGCTCCTCCAATGGTTATCAACTGTACCACAGTGATGGAATGTAAGTGTAACGGATGTGAAACGGCTAGCTTAGTTAGCGGTGCGCGCTAAATAGCGTTTCAATCGGTTACGTCACTTGCTCTGAGACCTTGAAGTAGTAGTTCCCCTTGCGCGGCTTTTGTGGAGCGATGGGAAATGATGCTTCGAGGGTGACTGTTGTCGATGTGGGCAGAGGGTCCCTGGTTCGCGCCCGGGTATGGGCGAGGGTACGGACGAAAAGTTATTCTGTTACATTGATGCTTTTGACCCGGATTACTGGTTGCTGCGGAAAAAGGAGGAAGGTCAAAAGGGGGGTGAGTGTAACGGATGTGAAACGGCTAGCTTAGTTAGCGGTGCGCGCTAAATAGCGTTTCAATCGGTTACGTCACTTGTTCCGAGACCTCGAAGTAGTAGTTCCCCTTGCTCTGCAAGGGGTGCGGCTTTTGTGGAGCGATGGGTAACGATGCTTCGAGGGTGACTGTTGTCGATGTGTGCAGAGGGTCCCTGGTTCGCGCCCGGGTATGGACGTAAAGTTATTCTGTTACATAAGTCACAGAAAATATATGTTGTGGTGGCAGCTGCAGAAAAGTACTTGGGTGTACGAGATTTGATTTCAGAAGAGTTACAGGGTGTGTTGAGTGGTAGTGTCCCGTCCTCTCAAGTCGTTGGCCTGGGTTAGAATCAGATAAGGGTGAAATAAGGTGGTGGGTTTTAATGAGTGTACGGTTAGTTGGTAGGGTAATTAAAAATATATTTTATTTTTCCCGTTTCCCCTTCTCCTATTTTGTATCACAAAGTGTAATGGATTTATAATATTGTTCAATGGGTTTTTAAACGTTCAATTAACAAACTTGTTTCAAACCTCATGAAGAGGAAGATCATAGCCTGTCGCAATGAGCGTTTCCGTTTCCAACTGTAGTATAACTTTTTGGATTGTCCCCCACTGCCATCCGTTCAGTCATCTGTCCAATCACAGATTGAATAGTCAGCACTTCCGTATTGCACATGTCTACGGGGGAAAGGAGGAATGTCCACCGAGTTTAGTCGCAATAAGTTTGTTAATTGAACGTGTAACGACTATTGTTGTACTGAACATACAGTAAGTATTACATTAACATATGTCTAGCAAACTAAACTTTAGCTGCAGTTGTCTAGTTTGTTTTTGCAAGGTGTCTACGGCAATGAGACTTAAGCTAGCAGTACCACTAAGTTGGCAAGCTGGCTAGCAGTACCACTAAGTTGACTTGTACATCGTCCTGGATTGTAAATTAGGAAATGCATGACAAACGGTGATCATGCATGCTTAGTACAAACAGCTGGTCGATTTAGAAACTGCATACTAATAGCTGATGATGCTAGCTAGCTTGGTAACTTTAAAATTGTCTGGGTGACTTTTTACATTTTGACTTGTAACGTTACATTGTCATGCATTTCCCCACTGACAGTCCAGGACGAACTGTGAGTATGCTTGTTTAGTTTACAAGCAGGAGGTCGTTTTATAAACTACATACTAAAAGCTGATGGTGCTTGCTAGCTAACTAACTCGGTCTTAAAACTGTATTGGAATCAGACCTGTTGATGAATGTTTTAACACAGGGCCTCTGGGCTCTTTCTAAATAGTCCACAGGGGGATTTAAATATTTTACTGGCTAACTAGAAATCATCCTGGCCTGGCGTTATCTGAAAAGCCAGCAGAAGGGGACAGGAAAGCAGAGGGTAGCCAAGCTAGTGTTAATCCACATGCCCATCATCCTCATGTGTCCACTGTCAAGTTAACTGGGTAACCTTCAGGAAAACTAGGGAGGATCAGCTATGCTTTGTACAAATCATTTCTGTATTTATGCCTCAACTAATCTATTAGCCTAAGGCATAGACACGGCAGGCGGTACCTACTGCCAACGGGACCCTGAACAGCATCTACCCCTTAGCCATAAGACTGTTAAATAGTTAACCAAATAGCTACCTTTTGAGTCATCACATACACTTACTCTGCAGATACTGCTTATCACCTATCCTGTTGCCTAAAGACTTTAACCCTACCTATATGTAAATATCTACCTCAATTACATTGACTCGGTATTGGTACTCAGTTTATATAGCCAAGTTGTAATTGACTCAGTACTGGTACCCCGTGTATATAGTCATGATATAATTGACTCAGTACTGATACGCCGTGTATATAGCCATGTTATCATTGACTCAGTACTGGTACTCTGTGTATACAGCTAAGTAATCGTTACTCATTGTGTATTTTTATTATCTTTCTATTATTCTCTCTGCATTGTGGGAAGGGCTCGTAAGTAAGCATTTCACTGTTAGTCTACACCTGTTTACAGAGCATGTGACTAATGCAATTCTTAATTCATTGGTATTGCTCATTTCATACAAATTGTATTAGTTATATTATTTTAAAGGCTAGTTGTCTAAGGTAATTAGACTCCCATTAGGTTTCAATGTCTTCGATAGTGATAGCTTATGCTGTATACTTATCTGCAGTTGTGAAATAACTAATGAGCACTAATGAGCACCTTAGAAAGCTCCAATGCAATGAATGACAGGTTTTACTTTGAGTTTTTTGGACAGGCGGTAACCATGGCTTCCCGAGCTGGACCTCGAGCTACTGGCACAGATGGAAGTGACTTTCAGCACCGCGAGAGAGTGGCCTCACACTACCAGATGAGGTTCGCTCTCATTTGAATGTTAATGCATTTTAGTCATTTAGCAGACACTCTTATCCAGACCGGCTTACAGGAGCGATTAAGGTGTAGTGCCTACATAAAACAAGATGACAGGTTTTGTTCACAGTGACCCATTTGAAACATCACATATTCTTGTGCTTCTCTTGTCTTTCTCAATAGTGTCGCCCTCAAGTCCGAGATCCGTAAGCTGAACATCGTCCATGTTCTGATCTGGCTCCTCTTAGCTGCCCAGGTGACAGTGAGCCAGCTGAACCTAGTGTCCCACAGTGTGGTGGCTGCTCCCTACCAGTGGGAGTACCCCTACCTGCTCAGTATCATCCCCTCCCTCTTCAGCTTCATGGCCCTGCCCAAAAACAACATCAGCTACCTGGTGATCTCCATGATCAGTGCCGGCCTCTTCTGCATAGCACCGCTCATCTATGGGGGCATGGAGATGTTCCCGGTGGCCCAGCAGCTGTACCGCCACGGCAAGGCCTACCGCTTCATCTTCGGCTTCTCTGCCGTGTCCGTCATGTACCTGGTGATGGTGATCGCGGTGCAGGTGCACGGCTGGCAGATCTACTACAGCAAGAAGCTGCTGGACGCCTGGTTTACCTCCACACAAGACAAGAAGAAGAAATGAGGACAGAGGATTAAATTATTTAAACAACTGATAAGGAATGACTATTGCTGCCTGCCACTGTCTGACACCACTTCTAGGCCCATCTTCCATCTATATTTGAATTCTACATCCCCATCTCACCATCCCTAATTGATAGTTGTAGGCCTAATTGGAATACTCAGCAGACTGTCCTGTCGTCTTCCTTGTAACCCTCTAACCTCCATTATCTCATCTCCTGGATCTGGTGCCTGTGGACAGATTAAGACTGGAGTTGTCTGAGACTCCAGGGTTTAATGTTGACCTGTTCTGCTGCCTTTAGAAAGCGTCCTATTTATGTCTCAGTCCTGATCTATGGAGCTGTGAGGGATACAGTTGTGTCTTTGGCTATGGCGGATTAGGTGATATGGCATGCTGTTCTATAAAATAATTTCTCTGTAATTAATATTACCTGATTTAATCAGGTAAATAATTACCTAAAAAGTCAGGGAACCACGAAAGAATGTTTATAGAGCTGTTATCTTCCGAATAAACTCTTAAAGACTTGGTCATCTTTTACATCAATAGCAGTCCATATTTAATCGTCGCCTTATTCAGTCTCATCTGAAAGTTGTAAATTCTTGGTTATCTTCACGAACCTTGGCTAACAAGTTGAATCAGCAATACAAAATGTGGTTTATTTATTTACTAAATACCTAAATAATCACACAGAATTATATCTAGACAGAATGGATCATAAAGGATAACGTCCCTAGCGGACGGAACAGATATGACGGCTGGTTACATACAGAAAGGGGGTTGGGGAGCAAAACGATTGTGTCTATCGGGCTGTAGGCAGCTACTCTATCGTAAATACGGAATCTTATGCATTCTAAATAACCGCCCATTTGGAAAAGGAAAATGCAATAAATATTTACTCTGAGCTGCGCTTCGATCGGTTGGTCGTAGATGGGCGGCCGGGTTGTCCTTTGAAGAATGTCTGGTGGTAGAACGGCTTCTTGGTAGTACCGTCGTCGTGTGGTAGGACTGATAATCTGTCCGTCCTCTCCTTGCCCACGTCTACAGCTGCTGCGCTAACACAATGGCTAGGAGGTATCACTTCTTTAGTGAATAAGAGTTCAAAGTTCATGCCAAGTTGCCATACTTTAATCTCATGCTATATTCTGTCTGGTATAGTCGAAATTCATCCTTCCGGCATGTAGGTCGTCACCTTCACATTGAAATTCAATGCTAATTTCGTTAGGTTCTTTCTGAGGTTGGTTCTGTAGGTGGTCTTTGTCCTTTCACCGTGGGGACCTCAAGTCCGCACATCCTTGGAACAGAAAGTTACATTTTTGTAAAGGGGCTTATATAGGGTTGGGAGAGAGGGCTGTGTTTCATAGTTTACAACAGATGTCTGTTCACATGGGCGGGGCCACTGAGTTGAGCATAGTTCACTCATGAAAACCAATTCTCTCATTTAGAAGCTAAAATTACATTTAATCTTTTCACAAATAGTTTCATATTTAAACATTTAAATTGCACAACAATTCCATGTGAATCTGATAACTAGAATGTGTAGACTTTCAAAGATACAGTTTATGTTGTCCTATCAACAGTAATAATGTCTCAGACGCCAACTGATCTGACATCATTCATTAAGTACCAATGCATATTTTCAACTGGTTGGATTACTGAAATAGGGTTCAGTTTCCCACCTTTTGATGTTCCCAGACTATGTTAACAAAGGGATTCTCAATAGTTACATCGGTAGAGTAGAGAGAGGAAAAGGGGGAAAGGTATTTATGGGGGTCATAAACCTCCCCCAACATGCCAACGTCATGACACAGTAGCATCAATGAAGAAATTGTTTCAGACTATTTTTATCCAAGCTATTTCGATTTGTCGCTAAACTGTTGTTTACAGACTGTCAATAGACTACTATCAGGTCTCAGCAAAAGCTACTGTTATCAACTATCTATCAACTGTACCATTTATTGGCAGTGATAATGACATCTCTCAAAGTACAGTAGAAAACATTTCTACACGGATGCAGACATTGAAACTGGAACAGCATGGATCATCTTTATAGCATGCTTATAGCAACTGACACTATGTGTCCTTGTTTATGTGGTTTACTGAGTTAATTAACTTTTATAAAGTCTCACAAATTCTCACAAGGCATCCCGATCTCCTCCCCCTGTATTTCCATCTTTGCTTCATGGGAATGACAAGGACTCGGGCCTGGTCTTTGGGAAGCACTATATCCTTCGCGTCAGACTCATTAAAGAAAAAACATATTTGTCCAGGTTGAGGTGAATAATCGCAGCTCTGATATCCAGATGCTCTTTTCGGTCATAAGAGACCGTAGCAGCAACATTTTATGTTCAAAATAAGTTACAAACATAGCACAGTTGATGGCTGCCCTTTACGGGCTCCGAACCCCCTCCAGTGCCATTATCATTATCCAACCTACCAGGCAGTCTGAGGTCCTTAGCGCTCTGGAGCAGGTCTTCATCAAGGATTGCTCTGTACTTTGCTCCGTTCATCTTTCCCACGTTCCTGACTGGTCTCCCAGCCGCTAAAAAACATCCCCACAGCATGATGCTGCCACAACCATGCTTCACCATAGGGATGGTGTCAGGTTTCCTACAGACATGTGATGCTTGGCATTCATGCCAAAGAGTTCGATCTTGGTTTCATTTTGGCAAACACCAAGTATGCTGTCATGCGACCTTTACTGAGGAGTGACTTCCTTCTGGCCACTCTACAATAAAGGCCTGATTGGTGGAGTGCTGCAGAGATGGTTGTCCTTCTGGAAAGTTCTCCCATCTCCAGGGGAACACTGTCAGAGTGACCATCGTGGTTCTTGGTCACCTCCCTGACCAAGGCCCTTCTCCACTGATTGCTCAGTTTGGCCGGGTGGCCAGCTCGAGGAAGAGTCATGGTGGTTACAAACTTCTTCCATTTAAGAATGATGGAGGCCACTGTTCTTGGGCACCTTCAATCCTACAGAAATGTTTTTGTACCCTTCCCCAGATCTGTGCCACGACACAATCCGGTCTTGGAGCTCTACAGACAATTCCTTCGACCTCATGGCTTGTTTTTTTTCTCTGACATACACTGTCAACTGTGGGACCTTATATAGACAAGCTTGTGCCTTTCCAAAGCATGTCCAATCAATTCAATTTACCACAGGTGGACTCCAATCAAGTTGTAGAAACATCTCAAGGATGATCAATGGAAACTAATTTTGATTTCTTACAGCAAAGGGTGAATACTTTTTTGTAAATGAGGTATTTCTGTTTTGGTTTTCAATAAAACCTCTTTTCGCTTTGTCATTATTGGGTATTGTTTGTACATTGATGAGGAAACAATTTTATTTTTTCAATTTTAGAATAAGACTGTACGGTAACAAAATGTGTAAAACTGCCTGCAGTTGTGGTGTCTCTCACCATAGGAATTAGTTACAGAGTGGATGATCCACTGGGATACAGGCAGGAGGAATTGTGAGTTAATACTGTACTATACTACTCTATACTGTACTGTACTGCCCATAGGAAAACAATCTGTTGTTCACTCGGATATCCTCCAGATCTTTTGTGACTACCTAGAGCTTCTCAATTTTGAATCATTCTGTGACCATTTGTGTCTGGGTTATTGCTCCTAAAGTCCCATTGGGAAAAATATTGAGATGTTAGAGACTTCTATGATACATATATAGGACACATGAATTGAATTGAGATTATCGTTTTATCAGTATTTGAGAAGTATGATCAGCAGAGGTCTCATCATTGTAAACCGTTGAGCTCATCCTTGCCTCTGTTATTTTAAAGGAGCAATAATGATAAGGTCCTGAGACAAGTTTGAGACTTTTATTAGGCTAATGATCTTTGTCTGAGGGGATCATTTCAGAAATGTCTAAGTAGTATGAGCCATAAAGGAGATCTTTACATTGAATGTGCAACGTCTCATCCTCGTCTCATTTCTCTTAAAATTACTACAGAAGCTATACATTAGCTTGATTAATGAGATGAGACAATTGAGAATTTAATTTGTTAGCATTCATTTGCAGTATTAATGATTAGCTGTTCAAAACAAGAATGAAAACTGATACAGTTCAACAAATGTATTCAACAGTGCCTATTATATTAACAAAGCATCTCACTTTTCATTCCCAGCACTCCCTTTTGCACACTGCTGCTACTTGCTATGTATTATCTATGCATAGTCACTTCACCCCCTCCTACATGTACAAATGACCTCAACTAACTTGTACCCCTGCACACTGACTCGGTACCGGTGACCCCTGTATATAGCCTCGTTATTCTTATTGCGTTACTTTTTATTTTTAGTCTACTTGGTAAATATTTTCTTAACTCTTCTTGAACTACACTGTTGGTTAAGGGCTTGTCAATAAGCATTTCACGGTAAAGTCTACACTGTTGGTTAAGGGCTTGTCAGTAAGCATTTCACGGTAAAGTCTACACTGTTGGTTAAGGGCTTGTCAGTAAGCATTTCATGGTAAAGTCTACACTGTTGGTTGAGGGCTTGTCAGTAAGCATTTCACGGTAAAGTCTACACTGTTGGTTGAGGGCTTGTAAGTAAGCATTTCACGGTAAAGTCTACACTGTTGGTTGAGGGCTTGTAAGTAAGCATTTCACGGTAAAGTCTACACTGTTGGTTAAGGGCTTGTCAGTAAGCATTTCACGGTAAAGTCTACACTGTTGGTTGAGGGCTTGTAAGTAAGCATTTCAAGGTAAAGTCTACACTTGGTTAAGGGCTTGTCAGTAAGCATTTCACGGTAAAGTCTACACTGTTGGTTGAGGGCTTGTAAGTAAGCATTTCACGGTAAAGTCTACACTGTTGGTTAAGGGCTTGTCAGTAAGCATTTCACGGTAAAGTCTACACTGTTGGTTGAGGGCTTGTAAGTAAGCATTTCACGGTAAAGTCTACACTGTTGGTTAAGGGCTTGTCAGTAAGCAGTTCATGGTAAAGTCTACACTGTTGGTTAAGGGCTTGTAAGTAAGCATTTCACGGTAAAGTCTACACTGTTGGTTAAGGGCTTGTCAGTAAGCATTTCATGGTAAAGTCTACACTGTTGGTTAAGGGCTTGTAAGTAAGCATTTCATGGTAAAGTCTACACTGTTGGTTAAGGGCTTGTCAGTAAGCATTTCACGGTAAAGTCTACACTGTTGGTTGAGGGCTTGTAAGTAAGCATTTCACGGTAAAGTCTACACTGTTGGTTAAGGGCTTGTCAGTAAGCATTTCACGGTAAAGTCTACACTGTTGGTTGAGGGCTTGTAAGTAAGCATTTCACGGTAAAGTCTACACTGTTGGTTAAGGGCTTGTAAGTAAGCATTTCACGGTAAAGTCTACACTGTTGGTTGAGGGCTTGTAAGTAAGCATTTCACGGTAAAGTCTACACTGTTGGTTAAGGGCTTGTAAGTAAGCATTTCACAGTAAGGTCTACACTGTTGGTTAAGGGCTTGTAAGTAAGCATTTCACGGTAAAGTCTACACTGTTGGTTAAGGGCTTGTAAGTAAGCATTTCACGGTAAAGTCTACACTGTTGGTTGAGGGCTTGTAAGTAAGCATTTCACGGTAAAGTCTACACTGTTGGTTAAGGGCTTGTCAGTAAGCATTTCACGGTAAAGTCTACACTGTTGGTTGAGGGCTTGTAAGTAAGCATTTCACGGTAAAGTCTACACTGTTGGTTAAGGGCTTGTAAGTAAGCATTTCACGGTAAAGTCTACACTGTTGGTTGAGGGCTTGTAAGTAAGCATTTCACGGTAAAGTCTACACTGTTGGTTAAGGGCTTGTAAGTAAGCATTTCACAGTAAGGTCTACACTGTTGGTTAAGGGCTTGTAAGTAAGCATTTCACGGTAAAGTCTACACTGTTGGTTAAGGGCTTGTAAGTAAGCATTTCACAGTAAGGTCTACACTGTTGGTTAAGGGCTTGTAAGTAAGCATTTCACGGTAAAGTCTACACTGTTGGTTAAGGGCTTGTAAGTAAGCATTTCACAGTAAGGTCTACACTGTTGGTTAAGGGCTTGTAAGTAAGCATTTCACGGTAAAGTCTACACTGTTGGTTAAGGGCTTGTAAGTAAGCATTTCACAGTAAGGTCTACACTGTTGGTTAAGGGCTTGTAAGTAAGCATTTCACGGTAAAGTCTACACTGTTGGTTAAGGGCTTGTAAGTAAGCATTTCACAGTAAGGTCTACACTGTTGGTTAAGGGCTTGTAAGTAAGCATTTCACGGTAAAGTCTACACTGTTGGTTGAGGGCTTGTAAGTAAGCATTTCACGGTAAAGTCTACACTGTTGGTTAAGGGCTTGTAAGTAAGCATTTCATGGTAAAGTCTACACTGTTGGTTAAGGGCTTGTAAGTAAGCATTTCACAGTAAGGTCTACACTGTTGGTTAAGGGCTTGTAAGTAAGCATTTCACGGTAAAGTCTACACTGTTGGTTAAGGGCTTGTAAGTAAGCATTTCACAGTAAGGTCTACACTGTTGGTTAAGGGCTTGTAAGTAAGCATTTCACGGTAAAGTCTACACTGTTGGTTAAGGGCTTGTAAGTAAGCATTTCATGGTAAAGTCTACACTGTTGGTTAAGGGCTTGTAAGTCAGCATTTCACGGTAAAGTCTACACTGTTGGTTAAGGGCTTGTAAGTAAGCATTTCATGGTAAGGTCTACACTGTTGGTTAAGGGCTTGTAAGTCAGCATTTCACGGTAAAGTCTACACTGTTGGTTAAGGGCTTGTAAGTAAGCATTTCATGGTAAGGTCTACACTGTTGGTTAAGGGCTTGTAAGTAAGCATTTCATGGTAAGGTCTACACTGTTGGTTAAGGGCTTGTAAGTAAGCATTTCATGGTAAGGTCTACACTGTTGGTTAAGGGCTTGTAAGTAAGCATTTCATGGTAAGGTCTACACTGTTGGTTAAGGGCTTGTAAGTAAGCATTTCATGGTAAAGTCTACACTGTTGGTTAAGGGCTTGTAAGTCAGCATTTCACGGTAAAGTCTACACTGTTGGTTGAGGGCTTGTAAGTAAGCATTTCATGGTAAGGTCTACACTGTTGGTTAAGGGCTTGTACAGTAAGCAGTTCACGGTAAAGTCTACACTGTTGGTTAAGGGCTTGTAAGTAAGCATTTCATGGTAAAGTCTACACCGTTGGTTAAGGGCTTGTAAGTAAGCATTTCATGGTAAAGTCTACACTGTTGGTTAAGGGCTTGTAAGTAAGCATTTCATGGTAAAGTCTACACTGTTGGTTAAGGGCTTGTAAGTAAGCATTTCATGGTAAAGTCTACACCGTTGGTTAAGGGCTTGTAAGTAAGCATTTCATGGTAAAGTCTACACTGTTGGTTAAGGGCTTGTAAGTAAGCATTTCATGGTAAAGTCTACACTGTTGGTTAAGGGCTTGTAAGTAAGCATTTCACGGTAAAGTCTACACTGTTGGTTGAGGGCTTGTAAGTAAGCAGTTCACAGTAAAGTCTACACTGTTGGTTAAGGGCTTGTAAGTAAGCAGTTCACAGTAAAGTCTACACTGTTGGTTAAGGGCTTGTAAGTAAGCAGTTCACAGTAAAGTCTACACTGTTGGTTAAGGGCTTGTAAGTAAGCATTTCATGGTAAGGTCTACACTGTTGGTTAAGGGCTTGTAAGTAAGCAGTTCACAGTAAAGTCTACACTGTTGGTTAAGGGCTTGTAAGTAAGCATTTCATGGTAAGGTCTACACTGTTGGTTAAGGGCTTGTAAGTAAGCAGTTCACAGTAAAGTCTACACTGTTGGTTAAGGGCTTGTAAGTAAGCAGTTCACAGTAAAGTCTACACTGTTGGTTAAGGGCTTGTAAGTAAGCATTTCATGGTAAGGTCTAGACTGTTGGTTAAGGGCTTGTAAGTAAGCATTTCATGGTAAAGTCTACACTGTTGGTTAAGGGCTTGTAAGTAAGCAGTTCACGGTAAAGTCTACACTGTTGGTTAAGGGCTTGTAAGTAAGCATTTCATGGTAAAGTCTACACTGTTGGTTAAGGGCTTGTAAGTAAGCATTTCATGGTAAAGTCTACACTGTTGGTTAAGGGCTTGTAAGTAAGCATTTCATGGTAAAGTCTACACTGTTGGTTAAGGGCTTGGTAAGTAAGCATTTCATGGTAAAGTCTACACTTGTTGTATTTGGCGCATGTGACAAAGTTTGATTTGAGATTGGTTTCCATTAACTAAGAATGTAATTACAATGAATATACAGCATATGCTCTTGTACATATACTCTTGTAGTTATGCTCTTGTACATATGCTCTTGTACATATACTATTGTAGTTATGCTCTTGTATTAGTTAAACCACAACATAATATTGTAGAGATGAAAATAGGCAGTTGTCACCCACCAGATGTAGTCAACAAAAAGTCTAACCTACATGTGACACCAAGCACATAGCAGTATGTTCTTAAATTAACCTTATTGCAAATATGAACATTGTACACAAACCAAAATATTTTAGTCACTACTCTGTCCTGCTCTGGTCCTACACTTGTTGATGAATGCCTTCATCTATTCCGGTCCAACCATCCAAGGAAGCACATCGCAAGACAGGCTGGAATAAAGTATATAAAACATTTAATTAATATTTGGACAAATAACACCTGACATTTCTACTCAAGGACTCACAGTATGCAAAACAGAAACATCTTAAAAAAAACATTGGGGATTTTAGTTTGTTTTAGAGGTATTTAAGATACAGTTTTCAGAAACTTGATTTGACTTGATTGCAGAGATAAATTAGCATATAACATACGTAAATCCTTTTCATCAAGAATCAATCCTAATTTTCTGTAGGCAGTTAAGTAACAAAGTAACCCAGCTTTGAGAAAATACTTAGAATTCCGCTGACCTTCTTCCGGTCGAGGACTCGCTTCCTCTCTGGGATCTTACCATGGCGTCCAAAGGCAAATGAATTGACACATTCTTCCACTGAGAAAAAACGGTCAAAAAGGATATGAAACAGATGTAAGAAATGTTGCCTAGATGCCTGATGGATGGCAGCAAGGTGGAAGGATGAGAGGAACATGCCACTGTCAGGAAACAACTCTTGCTCGCCGGACGGCACCGATGGCTTTCTCTCCTGTAGCTCACAGTGTTGCTCTCCAACGATGTCAATGAGAGCGTGCAGCTCTCGGATCTGGACTGGGTCTGAGATGAGACAATAGCACATACAGTACATTCATTATTATTAGACCCAATCACTCTTCCAAATATAAAAAAAATAATTTAAAAAAGACAGAAATGGGGTTGGAGAAGTTGTTCAAAATTATTTACAATTCAACTTCACAAAATAAAGTTTGATAGGTGACATGATATTAATTACTTACCTATTCTCAAAATTACTTCCTCCATCCTTCCCTTGTCACACAGGATTTTTTCAACCTCATCCCTCATCACATAGCGGCTGGTGTAAAGTGACCCACTGGGGCTGGTGTGTGCTTTCCCACTGAGGCTGGTGCGTTCCATCCAGTGAGGGCTTGTGCATGCTGTCCCAATGGGGCTGGTGTGTGCTGTCCCACTGATGCTGGTGCGTTCCATCCAGTGAGGGCTTGTGCATGCTGTCCCACTGGGGCTGGTGCGTGCTGTCCCACTGAGGCTGGTGTGTTCCATCCAGTGAGGGCTTGTGCATGCTGTCCCACTGGGACTGGTGAATTCCATCCAGTGAGGGCTTGTGCATGCTGTCCCACTGGGACTGGTGAATTCCATCCGGTGAGGGCTTGTGCATGCTGTCCCACTGAGGCTGGTGCGTTCCATCCAGTGAGGGCTTGTGCATGCTGTCCCACTGGGGCTGGTGTGTGCTGTCCCACTGAGGCTGGTGCATTCCATCCAGTGGGGGCTGGTGCGTGCTGTCCCACAGGGGCTGGTGTGTGCTCTCCCACTGGGAATGGTGCATTCCATCCAGTGAGGGCTAGTGTGTGCTGTCCCACTGAGGCTGGTGCATTCCATCCAGTGGGGGCTGGTGCGTGCTGTCCAACAGGGGCTAGTGTTTGCTGTGCCACAGGCTGGTGCATTCCATCCAGTGGGGGCTGGTGCATGGTGTCCCACAGGGGCTGTTGTGTGTTGTCCCACTGAGGCAGGTGCATTCCATCCAGTGGGGGCTGGTGCGTGCTGTCCCACAGGGGCTAGGGGAAGCTGTCCCTGCACTGCTGGTGGATGCTGTCTCACCAGGGTGGGTGTGTGCTGTCTCATAGGGGTTGGGGAATGCTGTCCAACTGGGGTTGGTGCGTGCTGTTCAATTGGGGCTGGTTGATGCTGTCTCACCAGGGAGGGTGCATTGCCACCATAGAGATGGACAGGCTGTGTTTTGTCTGCAGAGAGTAGGTATTGATCTGACATCTTCACCGTGTTCAGACAGTGGGCTCCTCAATTATTAGTGTCACTTGACACTTGACACGTAAGCTTAAATGTTCAGATGTGGGTGACTGACGTACTGTTAGTTGAGGTGGGCAGCCCTTCTCTTGCTCGTTCATATCTAAGAATCTGTCATGGTTTTTCTTTGAAACCTTTTTTTCAATCTGGTCTGGCTGCCCAATGTATTCAACAGTGGCCTTGTAAAATGTGCCGTCTGACAACTTGGCTAGAATGGTTACTCCTGACCTAAGATCTTGCAGCTGTCTGATAGGAACTGCCTCTTCACCTAGAATATCAGATGTTTGTAAGGTTTTTGCAGTGCATCCATTCTTACACCTCACAAAAGCAAAATGTCCTGAAAGAGAAATTGAAAATAGGGAGAGAAAATGTTAAAGCCTTATGCCACTCAAAAGATCACTGGTTGAGACGTGAGACATTCTCCTGGTGCTTATCCTACAGCTAGCAGACATTCATATGATTTCAGATTAGTGCAGTACTTACCAGAATGCTCATTTGGGTCCAATTCTGGAGACATATCCTGCACTTTCTTTGTGGAAAACCTTTGTCTCTATGGAGGACAATTCTTCTTAGCTGCTAACCCGGTTGTAGCTATATTACTGTAGCGACATGCAGCTGGCTGCTCAGAAATACAACAGCACGTTATCATTTTCCATTTTGATATAGCCCTGAAAATGATATATTACATATGTTATTATTTCACCTTGGGGTACGAAAATGTAATCGTTCACAGTGTATTCAGTTGATTATGATTCTTATCTTCTTAGCAAATTCAAACGATCTGTGGCAAGGATCCGCGTGGATCCCTCATCGTCAGCAAAGCAATGACCTCAATCTTTATTCCAATCGTCTTTCACGTGGGTCTTTGACTGGCGTCCAATAACATTTCAAGTAAGGTCGTCCAATGAGTTATGTTCTTTGAAATAAACGCGAAACAGGGTTGATTAGGTAGTTGCCAGAGAGCAAATATACGTTATATGGTTTTGCCAGGGAGCTTGTACAAACTCACAGGGAAAAGTTGCATTTGTGTTTGCAAGAGCTAACTAAGTAAAATAGCGTTATCTTTTAGTATTAGTCATGTAAGTTTATCACATAATTTACTTCAGTCGAGACCCCCATGCATATTGAATTACAATATAACGTTTGCCTAGCTGGTAGCCTTAGCATTTCAGCATATGTGTGTACTGTATATAAGGGACAAAATTCCTAACAATTTTATTTGGTAATGCATATTAGTATTGCATCTTGAATAAGATGTATTAGCCTACGTATCTTGATGATAATTGTGTGAGTTGTGGCACTGGGCGAGCCATAATTAATTGTATCTCTATTAAATAATATTGGAGACTCAAAATGACAAGACCAGAGGCAGAGTTCATCTCAGCCTATGCCTCCCTCCAGTCCCTCGACTTCTTGGCACTGACGGAAACATGGATCACCACAGATAACACTGCCACTCCTACTGCTCTCTCTTCGTCCGCCCACGTGTTCTCGCACACCCTGAGAGCTTCTGGTCAGCACCGGGATCCTCATCTCTCCCAAGTGGTCATTCTCTCTTTCTCCCCTTACCCATCTGTCTATCGCCTCCTTTGAATTCCATGCTGTCACAGTTACCAGCCCTTTCAAGCTTAACATCCTTATCATTTATCGCCCTCCAGGTTCCCTCGGAGAGTTCATCAATGAGCTTGATGCCTTGATAAGCTCCTTTCCTGAGGACGGCTCACCTCTCCCAGTTCTGGGCGACTTTAACCTCCCCACGTCTACCTTTGACTCATTCCTCTCTGCCTCCTTCTTTCCACTCCTCTCCTCTTTTGACCTCACCCTCTCACCTTCCCCCCTACTCACAAGGCAGGCAATACGCTCGACCTCATCTTTACTAGATGCTGTTCTTCCACTAACCTCATTGCATCTCCCCTCCAAGTCTCCGACCACTACCTTGTATCCTTTTCCCTCTCGCTCTCATCCAACACTTCCCACACTGCCCCTACTCGGATGGTATCGCGCCGTCCCAACCTTCGCTCTCTCTCCCCCGCTACTCTCTCCTCTTCCATCCTATCATCTCTTCCCTCTGCTCAAACCTTCTCCAACCTATCTCCTGATTCTGCCTCCTCAACCCTCCTCTCCTCCCTTTCTGCATCCTTTGACTCTCTATGCCCCCTATCCTCCAGGCCAGCTCGGTCCTCCCCTCCCGCTCCGTGGCTCGATGACTCATTGCGAGCTCACAGAACAGGGCTCCGGGCAGCCGAGCGGAAATGGAGGAAAACTCGCCTCCCTGCGGACCTGGCATCCTTTCGCTCCCTCCTCTCTACATTTTCCTCTTCTGTCTCTGCTGCTAAAGCCACTTTCTACCACTCTAAATTCCAAGCTTCTGCCTCTAACCCTAGGAAGCTCTTTGCCACCTTCTCCTCCCTCCTGAATCCTCCTCCCCCTCCTCCCTCTCTGCAGATGACTTCGTCAACCATTTTGAAAAGAGGGTCGACGACATCCGATCCTCGTTTGCTAAGTCAAACGACACCGCTGGTTCTGCTCACACTGCCCTACCCTGTGCTCTGACCTCTTTCTCCCCTCTCTCTCCAGATGAAATCTCGCGTCTTGTGACGGCCGGCCGCCCAACAACCTGCCCGCTTGACCCTATCCCCTCCTCTCTTCTCCAGACCATTTCCGGAGACCTTCTCCCTTACCTCACCTCGCTCATCAACTCATCCCTGACCGCTGGCTACGTCCCTTCCGTCTTCAAGAGAGCGAGAGTTGCACCCCTTCTGAAAAAACCTACACTCGATCCCTCCGATGTCAACAACTACAGACCAGTATCCCTTCTTTCTTTTCTCTCCAAAACTCTTGAACGTGCCGTCCTTGGCCAGCTCTCCCGCTATCTCTCTCAGAATGACCTTCTTGATTCAAATCAGTCAGGTTTGAAGACTAGTCATTCAACTGAGACTGCTCTTCTCTGTATCACGGATGCGCTCCACACTGCTAAAGCTAACTCTCTCTCCTCTGCTCTCATCCTTCTAGACCTATCGGCTGCCTTCGATACTGTGAACCATCAGATCCTCCTCTCCACCCTCTCCGAGTTGGGCATCTCCGGCGCGGCCCACGCTTGGATTGCATCATACCTGACAGGTCGCTCCTACCAGGTGGCGTGGCGAAAATCTGTCTCCTCACCACGCGCTCTCACCACGGTGTCCCCCAGGGCTCTGTTCTAGGCCCTCTCCTATTCTCGCTATACACCAAGTCACTTGGCTCTGTCATAACCTCACATGGTCTCTCCTATCATTGCTATGCAGACGACACACAATTAATCTTCTCCTTTCCCCCTTCTGATGACCAGGTGGCGAATCGCATCTCTGCATGTCTGGCAGACATATCACTGTGGATGACGGATCACCACCTCAAGCTGAACCTCGGCAAGACGGAGCTGCTCTTCCTCCCGGCGAAGGACTGCCCGTTCCATGATCTCGCCATCATGGTTGACAACTCCATTGTGTCCTCCTCCCAGAGCGCTAAGAACCTTGGCGTGATCCTGGACAACACCCTGTCGTTCTCAACTAACATCAAGGCGGTGGCCCGTTCCTGTAGGTTCATGCTCTACGACATCCGCAGAGTACGACCCTGCCTCACACAGGAAGCGGCGCAGGTCCTAATCCAGGCACTTGTCATCTCCCGTCTGGATTACTGCAACTCGCTGTTGGCTGGGCTCCCTGCCTGTGCCATTAAACCACTACAACTCATCCAGAACGCCACAGCCCGTCTGGTGTTCAACCTTCCCAAGTTCTCTCACGTCACCCCGCTCCTCCGCTCTCTCCACTGGCTTCCAGTTGAAGCTCGCATCCGCTACAAGACCATGGTGCTTGCCTACGGAGCTGTGAGGGGAACGGCACCTCAGTACCTCCAGGCTCTGATCAGGCCCTACACCCAAACAAGGGCACTGCGTTCATCCACCTCTGGCCTGCTCGCCTCCCTACCACTGAGGAAGTACAGTTCCCGCTCAGCCCAGTCAAAACTGTTCGCTGCTCTGGCCCCCCAATGGTGGAACAAACTCCCTCACGACGCCAGGACAGCGGAGTCAATCACCACCTTCCGGAGACACCTGAAACCCCACCTCTTTAAGGAATACCCAGGATAGGATAAGTAATCCTTCTCACCCCCCCCTTTTAAGATTTAGATGCACTATTGTAAAGTGACTGTTCCACTGGATCTCATAAGGTGAATGTACCAATTTGTAAGTCGCTCTGGATAAGAGCGTCTGCTAAATGACTTAAATGTAATGTAAATGTAATCTAACTAACAATTCCAAAACTACTGTCTTATACACAGTGTAAGGGGATAAAGAATATGTACATAAGGATATATGAATGAGTGATGGTACAGAGCAGCATAGGCAAGATACAGTAGATGGTGTCGAGTACAGTATATACATATGAGATGGGTATGTAAACAAAGTGGCATAGTTAAAGTGGCTAGTGATACATGTATTACATAAGGATGCAGTCGATGATATAGAGTACAGTATATACGTATGCATATCAGATGAATAATGTAGGGTAAGTAACATTATATAAGGTAGCATTGTTTAAAGTGGCTAGTGATATATTTACATCATTTCCCATCAATTCCCATTATTAAAGTGGCTGGAGTTGAGTCAGTGTCAGTGTCAGTGTGTTGGCAGCAGCCACTCAATGTTAGTGGTGGCTGTTTAACAGTCTGATGGCCTTGAGATTGAAGCTGTTTTTCAATCTCTCGGTCCCAGCTTTGATGCACCTGTACTGACCTCGCCTTCTGGATGATAGCGGGGTGAACAGGCAGTGGCTCGGGTGGTTGTTGTCCTTGATGATCTTTATGGCCTTCCTGTAACATCGGGTGGTGTAGGTGTCCTGGAGGGCAGGTAGTTTGCCCCCGGTGATGCGTTGTGCAGACCTCACTACCCTCTGGAGAGCCTTACGATTGAGGGCGGAGCAGTTGCCGTACCAGGCGGTGATACAGCCCGCCAGGATGCTCTCCATTGTGCATCTGTAGAAGTTTGTGAGTGCTTTTGGTGACAAGCCGAATTTCTTCAGCCTCCTGAGGTTGAAGAGGCACTGCTGCGCCTTCTTCACGATGCTGTCTGTGTGAGTGGACCAATTCAGTTTGTCTGTGATGTGTATGCCGAGGAACTTAAAACTTGCTACCCTCTCCACTACTGTTCCATCGATGTGGATAGGGAGGTGTTCCCTCTGCTGTTTCCTGAAGTCCACAATCATCTCCGCACCAGCCCCATCAGTACAGAATACACCTGCACCATCAGGACAACGCACCAGCCCCATCAGTACAGAATACACCTGCCCCATCAGGACAACGCACCAGCCCCATCAGTACAGAACACACCTGCACCGTCAGGACAACTCACCAGCCTCATCAGTACAGAATACACCTGCCCCATCAGGACAACGCACCAGCCCCATCAGTACAGAACACACCTGCACCGTCAGGACAACGCACCAGCCCCATCAGTACAGAATACACCTGCCCCATCAGGACAACGCACCAGCCCCATCAGTACAGAACACACCTGCACCGTCAGGACAACGCACCAGCCCCATCAGTACAGAATACACCTGCACCATCAGGACAACGCACCAGCCCCATCAGTACAGAATACACCTGCCCCATCAGGGCAGAACACGCATGCCCCATCAGTACAGAATACACCTGCACCGTCAGGACAACGCACCAGCCCCATCAGTACAGAATACACCTGCCCCATCAGGACAACGCACCAGCCCCATCAGTACAGAACACACCTGCCCATCAGTGCAGAACACACCTGCCCATCAGTGCAGAACACACCTGCCCATCAGTGCAGAACACACATGCCCCATCAGGGCAGAACACACCTGCCCCATCAGGACAACGCACCAGCCCCATCAGTACAGAATACACCTGCCCCATCAGGACAACGCACCAGCCCCATCAGTACAGAATACACCTGCATCATCAGGACAATGCACCAGCCCCATCAGTACAGAATACTCCAGCCCGATCAGGACAACGCACCAGCCCCATCAGTACAGAATCCACCTGCCCCATCAGGACAACGCACCAGCCCCATCAGTACAGAATACACCTGCACCATCAGGACAGAACACACCTACTGCATCAGGACAGAACACACCTGCTGCATTAGGACAGAACACACCCGCTGCATAAGGACAGAACACACCTGCCCCATCAGGACAGAACACACCTGCTGCATTAGGACAGAACACACCTGCTGCATTAGGACAGAACACACCTGCTGCATTAGGACAGAACACACCTGCTGCATTAGGACAGAACACACCTGCTGCATTAGGACAGAACACACCTGCTGCATTAGGACAGAACACACCTGCTGCATTAGGACAGAACACACCTGCTGCATCAGGACAGAACACACCTGCTGCATCAGGACAGAACACACCTGCTGCATCAGGACAGAACACACCTGCTGCATCAGGACAGAACACACCTGCTGCATCAGGACAGAACACACCTGCTGCATTAAACAGAACACACCTGCTGCATTAAACAGAACACACCTGCTGCATTAGGACAGAACACACCTGCTGCATTAAACAAGAACACACCTACTGCATCAGGACAGAACACACCTGCTGCATTAAACAAGAACACACCTGCTGCATCAGGACAGAACACACCTGCTGCATTAAACAAGAACACACCTTCTGCATTAAACAAGAACACACCTTCTGCATTAGGACAGAACACACCTGCTGCATTAGGACAGAGCACACCTGCTGCATTAGGACAGAACACACCTGCTGCATTAGGACAGAACACACCTGCTGCATCAGGACAGAACACACCCGCTGCATCAGGACAGAACACACCTGCTGCTTCAGGACAGAACACACCTGCTGCATTAGGACAGAACACACCTGCTGCATTAGGACAGAACACACCTGCTGCATTAGGACAGAGCACACCTGCTGCATTAGGACAGAACACACACTCCCCATCAGGACAGAACACACCTGCTGCATTAGGACAGAACACACCTGCTGCTTCAGGACAGAACACACCTGCTGCATTAGGACAGAACACACCTGCTGCATCAGGACAGAACACACCTGCTGCATCAGGACAGAACACACCTGCTGCATCAGGACAGAACACACCTGCTGCATTAGGACAGAACACACCTGCTGCATTAGGACAGAACACACCTGCTGCATTAGGACAGAACACACCTGCTGCATTAGGACAGAACACACCTGCTGCATTAGGACAGAACACACCTGCTGCATTAGGACAGAACACACCTGCTGCATCAGGACAGAACACACCTGCTGCATCAGGACAGAACACACCTGCTGCATTAAACAAGAACACACCTGCTGCATTAGGACAGAACACACCTGCTGCATTAGGACAGAACACACCTGCTGCATTAAACAAGAACACACCTACTGCATCAGGACAGAACACACCTGCTGCATTAAACAAGAACACACCTGCTGCATCAGGACAGAACACACCTTCTGCATTAAACAAGAACACACCTGCTGCATTAGGACAGAACACACCTGCTGCATTAGGACAGAGCACACCTGCTGCATTAGGACAGAACACACCCGCTGCATCAGGACAGAACACCCGCTGCATCAGGACAGAACACACCTGCTGCTTCAGGACAGAACACACCTGCTGCATTAGGACAGAACACACCTGCTGCATTAGGACAGAACACACCTGCTGCATTAGGACAGAGCACACCTGCTGCATTAGGACAGAACACACACTCCCCATCAGGACAGAACACACCTGCTGCATTAGGACAGAACACACCTGCTGCTTCAGGACAGAACACACCTGCTGCATTAGGACAGAACACACCTGCTGCATCAGGACAGAACACACCTGCTGCATCAGGACAGAACACACCTGCTGCATTAGGACAGAACACACCTGCTGCATTAGGACAGAACACACCTGCTTCCTTAGGACAGAACACACCTGCTGCATTAGGACAGAACACACCTGCTGCATCAGGACAGAACCCACACTCCCCATCAGGACAGAACACACCTGCTGCATTAGGACAGAACACACCTGCTGCATTGGGACAGAACACACCTGCTGCATCGGGACAGAACACACCTGCTGCATTAAGCAAGAACACACCTGCTGCATCAGGACAGAACACACCTGCTGCATCAGGACAGAACACACCTGCTGCATCAGGACAGAACACACCTGCTGCATCAGGACAGAACACACCTGCTGCATCAGGACAGAACACACCTGCTGCATCAGGACAGAACACACCTGCTGCATTAGGACAGAACACAGCTGCTGCATTAGGACAGAACACACCCGCTGCATTAGGACAGAACACACCTGCTGCATCAGGACAGAACACACCTGCTGCATTAGGACAGAACACACCTGCTGCATTAGGACAGAACACACCTGCTGCATTAGGACAGAACACACCTGCTGCATCAGGACAGAACACACCTGCTGCATCAGGACAGAACACACCTGCTGCATTAAACAAGAACACACCTGCTGCATTAGGACAGAACACACCTGCTGCATTAGGACAGAACACACCTGCTGCATTAAACAAGAACACACCTGCTGCATCAGGACAGAACACACCTGCTGCATTAAACAAGAACACACCTGCTGCATCAGGACAGAACACACCTTCTGCATTAAACAAGAACACACCTGCTGCATTAGGACAGAACACACCTGCTGCATTAGGACAGAGCACACCTGCTGCATTAGGACAGAACACACCCGCTGCATCAGGACAGAACACCCGCTGCATCAGGACAGAACACACCTGCTGCTTCAGGACAGAACACACCTGCTGCATTAGGACAGAACACACCTGCTGCATTAGGACAGAACACACCTGCTGCATTAGGACAGAGCACACCTGCTGCATTAGGACAGAACACACACTCCCCATCAGGACAGAACACACCTGCTGCATTAGGACAGAACACACCTGCTGCTTCAGGACAGAACACACCTGCTGCATTAGGACAGAACACACCTGCTGCATCAGGACAGAACACACCTGCTGCATCAGGACAGAACACACCTGCTGCATTAGGACAGAACACACCTGCTGCATTAGGACAGAACACACCTGCTTCCTTAGGACAGAACACACCTGCTGCATTAGGACAGAACACACCTGCTGCATCAGGACAGAACCAACACTCCCCATCAGGACAGAACACACCTGCTGCATTAGGACAGAACACACCTGCTGCATTGGGACAGAACACACCTGCTGCATCGGGACAGAACACACCTGCTGCATTAAGCAAGAACACACCTGCTGCATCAGGACAGAACACACCTGCTGCATCAGGACAGAACACACCTGCTGCATCAGGACAGAACACACCTGCTGCATCAGGACAGAACACACCTGCTGCATCAGGACAGAACACACCTGCTGCATCAGGACAGAACACACCTGCTGCATTAGGACAGAACACACCTGCTGCATTAGGACAGAACACACCTGCTGCATTAGGACAGAACACACCTGCTGCATCAGGACAGAACACACCTGCTGCATCAGGACAGAACACACCTGCTGCATTAGGACAGAACACACCTGCTGCATTAGGACAGAACACACCTGCTGCATTAGGACAGAACACACCTGCTGCATTAGGACAGAACAAACACTCCCCATCAGGACAGAACACACCTGCTGCATCAGGACAGAACACACCTGCTGCATTAGGACAGAACACACCTGCTGCATCAGGACAGAACACACCTGCTGCATTAGGACAGAACACACCTGCTGCATTAGGACAGAACACAGCCGCTGCATTAGGACAGAACACACCCGCTGCATTAGGACAGAACACACCTGCTGCATCAGGACAGAACACACCTGCTGCATTAGGACAGAACACACCTGCTGCATTAGGACAGAACACACCTGCTGCATTAGGACAGAACACACCTGCTGCATTAGGACAGAACAAACACTCCCCATCAGGACAGAACACACCTGCTGCATCAGGACAGAACACACCTGCTGCATTAGGACAGAACACACCTGCTGCATCAGGACAGAACACACCTGCTGCATTAGAACAGAACACACCTGCTGCATTAGGACAGAACACACCCGCTGCATTAGGACAGAACACACCTACTGCATCAGGACAGAACACACCTACTGCATCAGGACAGAACACACCTACTGCATCAGGACAGAACACACCTACTGCATCAGGACAGAACACACACTCCCCATTAGGACAGAACACACCTGCTGCATCAGGACAGAACACACCCGCTGCATCAGGACAGAACACACCTGCTGCATCAGGACAGAACACACACTCCCCATCAGGACAGAACACACCTGCTGCATCAGTAGAGAACACACCTGCTGCATTAGGACAGAACACACCTGCTGCATCAGGACAGAACACACCTGCTGCATTAGGACAGAACACACCTGCTGCATTAGGACAGAACACACGTGCTGCATTAGGACAGAACACACCCGCTGCATCAGGACAGAACACACCTGCTGCATCAGGACAGAACACACCCGCTGCATCAGGACAGAACACACCTGCTGCATTAGGACAGAACACACCTGCTGCACCAGGACAGAACACACACTCCCCATCAGGACAGAACACACCTGCTGCATCAGGACAGAACACACCTGCTGCATTAGGACAGAACACACCTGCTGCATGAGGACAGAACACACCTGCTGCATCAGGACAGAACACACACTCCCCATCAGGACAGAACACACCTGCTGCATTAGGACAGAACACACCTTCTGCATTAGGACAGAACACACCTGCTGCATTAGGACAGAACACACCCGCTGCATCAGGTCAGAACACACACTCCCCATCAGGACAGAACACACCTGCTGCATTAGGACAGAACACACCTGCTGCATTAGGACAGAACACACCTGCTGCATTAAACAAGAACACACCTGCTGCATGAGGACAGAACACACCTGCTGCATTAGGACAGAACACACCTGCTGCATTAGGACAGAACACACCTGCTGCATCAGGACAGAACACACCTGCTGCATTAGGACAGAACACACCTGCTGCATTAGGACAGAACACACCTGCTGCATTAAACAAGAACACACCTGCTGCATGAGGACAGAACACACCTGCTGCATTAGGACAGAACACACCTGCTGCATTAGGACAGAACACACCTGCTGCATTAGGACAGAGCACACCTGCTGCATCAGGACAGAACACACCTACTGCATTAGGACAGAACACACCTGCTGCATCAGGACAGAACACACCTGCTGCATTAGGACAGAACACACCTGCTGCATTAGGACAGAACACACCTGCTGCATTAGGACAGAACACACCTGCTGCATCAGGACAGAACACACCTGCTGCATTAGGACAGAACACACCTGCTGCATTTGGACAGAACACACCTGCTGCATTAGGACAGAACACACCTGCTGCATTAGGACAGAACACACCCGCTGCATCAGGACAGAACAAACCCGCTGCATCAGGACAGAACACACACTCCCCATCAGGACAGAACACACCTGCTGCATCAGGACAGAACACACCTGCTGCATTAGGACAGAACACACCTGCTGCATTAGGACATAACACACCTGCTGCATTAGGACAGAACACACCCGCTGCATTAGGACAGAACACACCTACTGCACCAGGAAAGAACACACCTACTGCATCAGAACAGAACACACACTCCCCATTAGGACAGAACACACCTGCTGCATCAGGACAGAACACACCCGCTGCATCAGGACAGAACACACCTGCTGCATCAGGACAGAACACACACTCCCCATCAGGAGAGAACACACCTGCTGCATCAGGACAGAACACACCTGCTGCATCAGGACAGAACACACCTGCTGCATTAGGACAGAACACACCTGCTGCATTAGGACAGAACAAACACTCCCCATCAGGACAGAACACACCTGCTGCATCAGGACAGAACACACCTGCTGCATTAGGACAGATCCCACCTGCTGCATCGGGACAGAACACACCTGCTGCATTAGGACAGAACACACCTGCTGCATTAGGACAGAACACACCGGCTGCATTAGGACAGAACACACCTACTGCATCAGGACAGAACACACCTACTGCATCAGGACAGAACACACCTACTGCATCAGGACAGAACACACACTCCCCATTAGGACAGAACACACCTGCTGCATCAGGACAGAACACACCCGCTGCATCAGGACAGAACACACCTGCTGCATCAGGACAGAACACACACTCCCCATCAGGACAGAACACACCTGCTGCATCAGGAGAGAACACACCTGCTGCATTAGGACAGAACACACCTGCTGCATCAGGACAGAACACACCTGCTGCATTAGGACAGAACACACCTGCTGCATTAGGACAGAACACACCTGCTGCATTAGGACAGAACACACCCGCTGCATCAGGACAGAACACACCTGCTGCATTAGGACAGAACACACACTCCCCATCAGGACAGAACACACCTGCTGCATCAGGACAGAACACACCTGCTGCATTAGGACAGAACACACCTGCTGCACCAGGACAGAACACACACTCCCCATCAGGACAGAACACACCTGCTGCATCAGGACAGAACACACCTGCTGCATTAGGACAGAACACACCTGCTGCATGAGGACAGAACACACCTGCTGCATCAGGACAGAACACACACTCCCCATCAGGACAGAACACACCTGCTGCATTAGGACAGAACACACCTTCTGCATTAGGACAGAACACACCTGCTGCATTAGGACAGAACACACCCGCTGCATCAGGTCAGAACACACACTCCCCATCAGGACAGAACACACCTGCTGCATTAGGACAGAACACACCTGCTGCATCAGGACAGAACACACACTCCCCATCAGGACAGAACACACCTGCTGCATTAGGACAGAACACACCTGCTGCATTAGGACAGAACACACCTGCTGCATTAAACAAGAACACACCTGCTGCATGAGGACAGAACACACCTGCTGCATTAGGACAGAACACACCTGCTGCATTAGGACAGAACACACCTGCTGCATCAGGACAGAACACATCTGCTGCATTAGGACAGAACACACCTGCTGCATTAGGACAGAACACACCTGCTGCATTAAACAAGAACACACCTGCTGCATGAGGACAGAACACACCTGCTGCATTAGGACAGAACACACCTGCTGCATTAGGACAGAACACACCTGCTGCATTAGGACAGAGCACACCTGCTGCATCAGGACAGAACACACCTACTGCATCAGGACAGAACACACCTGCTGCATTAAACAAGAACACACCTGCTGCATCAGGACAGAACACACCTGCTGCATTAGGACAGAACACACCTGCTGCATTAGGACAGAACACACCTGCTGCATTAGGACAGAACACACCTGCTGCATTAGGACAGAGCACACCTGCTGCATTAGGACAGAACACACCTGCTGCATCAGGACAGAACACACCTGCTGCATTAGGACAGAACACACCTGCTGCATTAGGACAGAACACACCTGCTGCATTAGGACAGAACACACCTGCTGCATTAGGACAGAACACACCTGCTGCATCAGGACAGAACACACCTGCTGCATTAGGACAGAACACACCTGCTGCATTTGGACAGAACACACCTGCTGCATTAGGACAGAACACACCTGCTGCATTAGGACAGAACACACCTGCTGCATTAGGACAGAACACACCTACTGCACCAGGACAGAACACACACTCCCCATCAGGACAGAACAAACCCGCTGCATCAGGACAGAACACACACTCCCCATCAGGACAGAACACACCTGCTGCATCAGGACAGAACACACCTGCTGCATTAGGACAGAACACACCTGCTGCATTAGGACATAACACACCTGCTGCATTAGGACAGAACACACCCGCTGCATTAGGACAGAACACACCTACTGCACCAGGAAAGAACACACCTACTGCATCAGAACAGAACACACACTCCCCATTAGGACAGAACACACCTGCTGCATCAGGACAGAACACACCCGCTGCATCAGGACAGAACACACCTGCTGCATCAGGACAGAACACACACTCCCCATCAGGAGAGAACACACCTGCTGCATTAGGACAGAACACACCTGCTGCATCAGGACAGAACACACCTGCTGCATCAGGACAGAACACACCTGCTGCATTAGGACAGAACACACCTGCTGCATTAGGACAGAACACACCTGCTGCATTAGGACAGAACACACCTGCTGCATTAGGACAGAACACACCCGCTGCATCAGGACAGAACCCACCCGCTGCATTAGGACAGAACACACACTCCCCATCAGGACAGAACACACCTGCTGCATCAGGACAGAACACACCTGCTGCATTAGGACAGAACACACCTGCTGCACCAGGACAGAACACACACTCCCCATCAGGACAGAACACACCTGCTGCATCAGGACAGAACACACCTGCTGCATTAGGACAGAACACACCTGCTGCATGAGGACAGAACACACCTGCTGCATCAGGACAGAACACACACTCCCCATCAGGACAGAACACACCTGCTGCATTAGGACAGAACACACCTTCTGCATTAGGACAGAACACACCTGCTGCATTAGGACAGAACACACCCGCTGCATCAGGACAGAACACACACTCCCCATCAGGACAGAACACACCTGCTGCATTAGGACAGAACACACCTGCTGCATCAGGACAGAACACACACTCCCCATCAGGACAGAACACACCTGCTGCATTAGGACAGAACACACCTGCAGAATTAGGACAGAACACACCTGCTGCATTAAACAAGAACACACCTGCTGCATGAGGACAGAACACACCTGCTGCATTAGGACAGAACACACCTGCTGCATTAGGACAGAACACACCTGCTGCATTAGGACAGAACACACCTGCTGCATTAGGACAGAACACACCTGCTGCATTAGGACAGAACACACCTGCTGCATTAGGACAGAACACACCTGCTGCATTAGGACAGAACACACCTGCTGCATTAAACAAGAACACACCTACTGCATCAGGACAGAACACACCTGCTGCATTAAACAAGAACACACCTGCTGCATCAGGACAGAACACACCTGCTGCATTAGGACAGAACACACCTGCTGCATTAGGACAGAACACACCTGCTGCATTAGGACAAAACACACCTGCTGCATTAGGACAGAGCACACCTGCTGCATTAGGACAGAACACACCTGCTGCATCAGGACAGAACACACCTGCTGCATTAGGACAGAACACACCTGCTGCATTAGGACAGAACACACCTGCTGCATTAGGACAGAACACACCTGCTGCATCAGGACAGAACACACCTGCTGCATTAGGACAGAACACACCTGCTGCATTTGGACAGAACACACCTGCTGCATTAGGACAGAACACACCTGCTGCATTAGGACAGAACACACCTGCTGCATTAGGACAGAACACACCTGCTGCATTAGGACAGAACACACCTGCTGCATTAGGACAGAACACACCTGCTGCATTAGGACAGAACACACCTGCTGCATTAGGACAGAACACACCTGCTGCATTAAACAAGAACACACCTACTGCATCAGGACAGAACACACCTGCTGCATCAGGACAGAACACACCTGCTGCATCAGGACAGAACACACACTCCCCATCAGGACAGAACACACCTGCTGCATCAGGAGAGAACACACCTGCTGCATTAGGACAGAACACACCTGCTGCATCAGGACAGAACACACCTGCTGCATTAGGACAGAACACACCTGCTGCATTAGGACAGAACACACCTGCTGCATTAGGACAGAACACACCCGCTGCATCAGGACAGAACACACCTGCTGCATTAGGACAGAACACACACTCCCCATCAGGACAGAACACACCTGCTGCATCAGGACAGAACACACCTGCTGCATTAGGACAGAACACACCTGCTGCACCAGGACAGAACACACACTCCCCATCAGGACAGAACACACCTGCTGCATCAGGACAGAACACACCTGCTGCATTAGGACAGAACACACCTGCTGCATGAGGACAGAACACACCTGCTGCATCAGGACAGAACACACACTCCCCATCAGGACAGAACACACCTGCTGCATTAGGACAGAACACACCTTCTGCATTAGGACAGAACACACCTGCTGCATTAGGACAGAACACACCCGCTGCATCAGGTCAGAACACACACTCCCCATCAGGACAGAACACACCTGCTGCATTAGGACAGAACACACCTGCTGCATCAGGACAGAACACACACTCCCCATCAGGACAGAACACACCTGCTGCATTAGGACAGAACACACCTGCTGCATTAGGACAGAACACACCTGCTGCATTAAACAAGAACACACCTGCTGCATGAGGACAGAACACACCTGCTGCATTAGGACAGAACACACCTGCTGCATTAGGACAGAACACACCTGCTGCATCAGGACAGAACACATCTGCTGCATTAGGACAGAACACACCTGCTGCATTAGGACAGAACACACCTGCTGCATTAAACAAGAACACACCTGCTGCATGAGGACAGAACACACCTGCTGCATTAGGACAGAACACACCTGCTGCATTAGGACAGAACACACCTGCTGCATTAGGACAGAGCACACCTGCTGCATCAGGACAGAACACACCTACTGCATCAGGACAGAACACACCTGCTGCATTAAACAAGAACACACCTGCTGCATCAGGACAGAACACACCTGCTGCATTAGGACAGAACACACCTGCTGCATTAGGACAGAACACACCTGCTGCATTAGGACAGAACACACCTGCTGCATTAGGACAGAGCACACCTGCTGCATTAGGACAGAACACACCTGCTGCATCAGGACAGAACACACCTGCTGCATTAGGACAGAACACACCTGCTGCATTAGGACAGAACACACCTTCCTGCATTAGGACAGAACACACCTGCTGCATTAGGACAGAACACACCTGCTGCATCAGGACAGAACACACCTGCTGCATTAGGACAGAACACACCTGCTGCATTAGGACAGAACACACCTGCTGCATTAGGACAGAACACACCTGCTGCATTAGGACAGAACACACCTGCTGCATTAGGACAGAACACACCTACTGCACCAGGACAGAACACACACTCCCCATCAGGACAGAACAAACCCGCTGCATCAGGACAGAACACACACTCCCCATCAGGACAGAACACACCTGCTGCATCAGGACAGAACACACCTGCTGCATTAGGACAGAACACACCTGCTGCATTAGGACATAACACACCTGCTGCATTAGGACAGAACACACCCGCTGCATTAGGACAGAACACACCTACTGCACCAGGAAAGAACACACCTACTGCATCAGAACAGAACACACACTCCCCATTAGGACAGAACACACCTGCTGCATCAGGACAGAACACACCCGCTGCATCAGGACAGAACACACCTGCTGCATCAGGACAGAACACACACTCCCCATCAGGAGAGAACACACCTGCTGCATTAGGACAGAACACACCTGCTGCATCAGGACAGAACACACCTGCTGCATCAGGACAGAACACACCTGCTGCATTAGGACAGAACACACCTGCTGCATTAGGACAGAACACACCTGCTGCATTAGGACAGAACACACCTGCTGCATTAGGACAGAACACACCCGCTGCATCAGGACAGAACCCACCCGCTGCATTAGGACAGAACACACACTCCCCATCAGGACAGAACACACCTGCTGCATCAGGACAGAACACACCTGCTGCATTAGGACAGAACACACCTGCTGCACCAGGACAGAACACACACTCCCCATCAGGACAGAACACACCTGCTGCATCAGGACAGAACACACCTGCTGCATTAGGACAGAACACACCTGCTGCATGAGGACAGAACACACCTGCTGCATCAGGACAGAACACACACTCCCCATCAGGACAGAACACACCTGCTGCATTAGGACAGAACACACCTTCTGCATTAGGACAGAACACACCTGCTGCATTAGGACAGAACACACCCGCTGCATCAGGACAGAACACACACTCCCCATCAGGACAGAACACACCTGCTGCATTAGGACAGAACACACCTGCTGCATCAGGACAGAACACACACTCCCCATCAGGACAGAACACACCTGCTGCATTAGGACAGAACACACCTGCAGAATTAGGACAGAACACACCTGCTGCATTAAACAAGAACACACCTGCTGCATGAGGACAGAACACACCTGCTGCATTAGGACAGAACACACCTGCTGCATTAGGACAGAACACACCTGCTGCATTAGGACAGAACACACCTGCTGCATTAGGACAGAACACACCTGCTGCATTAGGACAGAACACACCTGCTGCATTAGGACAGAACACACCTGCTGCATTAGGACAGAACACACCTGCTGCATTAAACAAGAACACACCTACTGCATCAGGACAGAACACACCTGCTGCATTAAACAAGAACACACCTGCTGCATCAGGACAGAACACACCTGCTGCATTAGGACAGAACACACCTGCTGCATTAGGACAGAACACACCTGCTGCATTAGGACAAAACACACCTGCTGCATTAGGACAGAGCACACCTGCTGCATTAGGACAGAACACACCTGCTGCATCAGGACAGAACACACCTGCTGCATTAGGACAGAACACACCTGCTGCATTAGGACAGAACACACCTGCTGCATTAGGACAGAACACACCTGCTGCATCAGGACAGAACACACCTGCTGCATTAGGACAGAACACACCTGCTGCATTTGGACAGAACACACCTGCTGCATTAGGACAGAACACACCTGCTGCATTAGGACAGAACACACCTGCTGCATTAGGACAGAACACACCTGCTGCATTAGGACAGAACACACCTGCTGCATTAGGACAGAACACACCTGCTGCATTAGGACAGAACACACCTGCTGCATTAGGACAGAACACACCTGCTGCATTAAACAAGAACACACCTACTGCATCAGGACAGAACACACCTGCTGCATTAAACAAGAACACACCTGCTGCATCAGGACAGAACACACCTGCTGCATTAGGACAGAACACACCTGCTGCATTAGGACAGAGCACACCTGCTGCATTAGGACAGAACACACCTGCTGCATCAGGACAGAACACACCTGCTGCATTAGGACAGAACACACCTGCTGCATTAGGACAGAACACACCTGCTGCATTAGGACAGAACACACCTGCTGCATCAGGACAGAACACACCTGCTGCATTAGGACAGAACACACCTGCTGCATTTGGACAGAACACACCTGCTGCATTAGGACAGAACACACCCGCTGCATCAGGACAGAACAAACCCGCTGCATCAGGACAGAACACACCTGCTGCATTAGGACAGAACACACCTGCTGCATCAGGACAGAACACACCTGCTGCATTAGGACAGAACACACCTGCTGCATTTGGACAGAACACACCTGCTGCATTAGGACAGAACACACCTGCTGCATTAGGACAGAACACACCTGCTGCATTAGGACAGAACACACCTGCTGCATTAGGACAGAACACACCTGCTGCATTAGGACATAACACACCTGCTGCATTAGGACAGAACACACCTGCTGCATTAGGACAGAACACACCTGCTGCATTAAACAAGAACACACCTACTGCATCAGGACAGAACACACCTGCTGCATTAAACAAGAACACACCTGCTGCATCAGGACAGAACACACCTGCTGCATTAGGACAGAACACACCTGCTGCATTAGGACAGAGCACACCTGCTGCATTAGGACAGAACACACCTGCTGCATCAGGACAGAACACACCTGCTGCATTAGGACAGAACACACCTGCTGCATTAGGACAGAACACACCTGCTGCATTAGGACAGAACACACCTGCTGCATCAGGACAGAACACACCTGCTGCATTAGGACAGAACACACCTGCTGCATTTGGACAGAACACACCTGCTGCATTAGGACAGAACACACCCGCTGCATCAGGACAGAACAAACCCGCTGCATCAGGACAGAACACACACTCCCCATCAGGACAGAACACACCTGCTGCATCAGGACAGAACACACCTGCTGCATTAGGACAGAACACACCTGCTGCATTAGGACAGAACACACCTGCTGCATTAGGACAGAACACACCCGCTGCATTAGGACAGAACACACCTACTGCATCAGGACAGAACACACCTACTGCATCAGGACAGAACACACACTCCCCATTAGGACAGAACACACCTGCTGCATCAGGACAGAACACACCCGCTGCATCAGGACAGAACACACACTCCCCATTAGGACAGAACACACCTGCTGCATCAGGACAGAACACACCCGCTGCATCAGGACAGAACACACCTGCTGCATCAGGACAGAGCACACACTCCCCATCAGGAGAGAACACACCTGCTGCATCAGGACAGAACACACCTGCTGCATCAGGACAGAACACACCTGCTGCATCAGGACAGAACACACCTGCTGCATTAGGACAGAACACACCTGCTGCATTGGGACAGAACACACCTGCTGCATTAAGCAAGAACACACCTGCTGCATCAGGACAGAACACACCTGCTGCATCAGGACAGAACACACCTGCTGCATCAGGACAGAACACACCTGCTGCATCAGGACAGAACACACCTGCTGCATTAGGACAGAACACACCTGCTGCATCAGGACAGAACACACCTGCTGCATTAGGACAGAACACAGCCGCTGCATTAGGACAGAACACACCTGCTGCATCAGGACAGAACACACCTGCTGCATTAGGACAGAACACAGCCGCTGCATTAGGACAGAACACACCTGCTGCATTAGGACAGAACACACCTGCTGCATCAGGACAGAACACACCTGCTGCATTAGGACAGAACACACCTGCTGCATTAGGACAGAACACACCTGCTGCATTAGGACAGAACACACCTGCTGCATTAGGACAGAACAAACACTCCCCATCAGGACAGAACACACCTGCTGCATCAGGACAGAACACACCTGCTGCATTAGGACAGAACACACCTGCTGCATCAGGTCAGAACACACCTGCTGCATTAGGACAGAACACACCTGCTGCATTAGGACAGAACACACCCGCTGCATTAGGGCAGAACACACCTACTGCATCAGGACAGAACACACCTACTGCATCAGGACAGAACACACCTACTGCATCAGGACAGAACACACACTCCCCATTAGGACAGAACACACCTGCTGCATCAGGACAGAACACACCCGCTGCATCAGGACAGAACACACCTGCTGCATCAGGACAGAACACACACTCCCCATCAGGACAGAACAGACCTGCTGCATCAGGAGAGAACACACCTGCTGCATTAGGACAGAACACACCTGCTGCATCAGGACAGAACACACCTGCTGCATTAGGACAGAACACACCTGCTGCATTAGGACAGAAAACAACTGCTGCATTAGGACAGAACACACCCGCTGCATCAGGACAGAACACACCTGCTGCATTAGGACAGAACACACACTCCCCATCAGGACAGAACACACCTGCTGCATCAGGACAGAACACACCTGCTGCATTAGGACAGAACACACCTGCTGCACCAGGACAGAACACACACTCCCCATCAGGACAGAACACACCTGCTGCATCAGGACAGAACACACCTGCTGCATTAGGACAGAACACACCTGCTGCATGAGGACAGAACACACCTGCTGCATCAGGACAGAACACACACTCCCCATCAGGACAGAACACACCTGCTGCATTAGGACAGAACACACCTTCTGCATTAGGACAGAACACACCTGCTGCATTAGGACAGAACACACCCGCTGCATCAGGTCAGAACACACACTCCCCATCAGGACAGAACACACCTGCTGCATTAGGACAGAACACACCTGCTGCATCAGGACAGAACACACACTCCCCATCAGGACAGAACACACCTGCTGCATTAGGACAGAACACACCTGCTGCATTAGGACAGAAAACACCTGCTGCATTAAACAAGAACACACCTGCTGCATGAGGACAGAACACACCTGCTGCATGAGGACAGAACACACCTGCTGCATTAGGACAGAACACACCTGCTGCATTAGGACAGAACACACCTGCTGCATCAGGACAGAACACACCTGCTGCATTAGGACAGAACACACCTGCTGCATTAGGACAGAACACACCTGCTGCATTAAACAAGAACACACCTGCTGCATGAGGACAGAACACACCTGCTGCATTAGGACAGAACACACCTGCTGCATTAGGACAGAACACACCTGCTGCATTAGGACAGAGCACACCTGCTGCATCAGGACAGAACACACCTACTGCATCAGGACAGAACACACCTGCTGCATTAAACAAGAACACACCTGCTGCATCAGGACAGAACACACCTGCTGCATTAGGACAGAACACACCTGCTGCATTAGGACAGAACACACCTGCTGCATTAGGACAGAACACACCTGCTGCATTAGGACAGAGCACACCTGCTGCATTAGGACAGAACACACCTGCTGCATCAGGACAGAACACACCTGCTGCATTAGGACAGAACACACCTGCTGCATTAGGACAGAACACACCTGCTGCATTAGGACAGAACACACCTGCTGCATTAGGACAGAACACACCTGCTGCATCAGGACAGAACACACCTGCTGCATTAGGACAGAACACACCTGCTGCATTTGGACAGAACACACCTGCTGCATTAGGACAGAACACACCTGCTGCATTAGGACAGAACACACCTGCTGCATTAGGACAGAACACACCTACTGCACCAGGACAGAACACACACTCCCCATCAGGACAGAACAAACCCGCTGCATCAGGACAGAACACACACTCCCCATCAGGACAGAACACACCTGCTGCATCAGGACAGAACACACCTGCTGCATTAGGACAGAACACACCTGCTGCATTAGGACATAACACACCTGCTGCATTAGGACAGAACACACCCGCTGCATTAGGACAGAACACACCTACTGCACCAGGAAAGAACACACCTACTGCATCAGAACAGAACACACACTCCCCATTAGGACAGAACACACCTGCTGCATCAGGACAGAACACACCCGCTGCATCAGGACAGAACACACCTGCTGCATCAGGACAGAACACACACTCCCCATCAGGAGAGAACACACCTGCTGCATTAGGACAGAACACACCTGCTGCATCAGGACAGAACACACCTGCTGCATCAGGACAGAACACACCTGCTGCATTAGGACAGAACACACCTGCTGCATTAGGACAGAACACACCTGCTGCATTAGGACAGAACACACCTGCTGCATTAGGACAGAACACACCCGCTGCATCAGGACAGAACCCACCCGCTGCATTAGGACAGAACACACACTCCCCATCAGGACAGAACACACCTGCTGCATCAGGACAGAACACACCTGCTGCATTAGGACAGAACACACCTGCTGCACCAGGACAGAACACACACTCCCCATCAGGACAGAACACACCTGCTGCATCAGGACAGAACACACCTGCTGCATTAGGACAGAACACACCTGCTGCATGAGGACAGAACACACCTGCTGCATCAGGACAGAACACACACTCCCCATCAGGACAGAACACACCTGCTGCATTAGGACAGAACACACCTTCTGCATTAGGACAGAACACACCTGCTGCATTAGGACAGAACACACCCGCTGCATCAGGACAGAACACACACTCCCCATCAGGACAGAACACACCTGCTGCATTAGGACAGAACACACCTGCTGCATCAGGACAGAACACACACTCCCCATCAGGACAGAACACACCTGCTGCATTAGGACAGAACACACCTGCAGAATTAGGACAGAACACACCTGCTGCATTAAACAAGAACACACCTGCTGCATGAGGACAGAACACACCTGCTGCATTAGGACAGAACACACCTGCTGCATTAGGACAGAACACACCTGCTGCATTAGGACAGAACACACCTGCTGCATTAGGACAGAACACACCTGCTGCATTAGGACAGAACACACCTGCTGCATTAGGACAGAACACACCTGCTGCATTAGGACAGAACACACCTGCTGCATTAAACAAGAACACACCTACTGCATCAGGACAGAACACACCTGCTGCATTAAACAAGAACACACCTGCTGCATCAGGACAGAACACACCTGCTGCATTAGGACAGAACACACCTGCTGCATTAGGACAGAACACACCTGCTGCATTAGGACAGAGCACACCTGCTGCATTAGGACAGAACACACCTGCTGCATCAGGACAGAACACACCTGCTGCATTAGGACAGAACACACCTGCTGCATTAAACAAGAACACACCTGCTGCATCAGGACAGAACACACCTGCTGCATTAGGACAGAACACACCTGCTGCATTAGGACAGAACACACCTGCTGCATTAGGACAGAACACACCTGCTGCATTAGGACAGAGCACACCTGCTGCATTAGGACAGAACACACCTGCTGCATCAGGACAGAACACACCTGCTGCATTAGGACAGAACACACCTGCTGCATTAGGACAGAACACACCTGCTGCATTAGGACAGAACACACCTGCTGCATTAGGACAGAACACACCTGCTGCATCAGGACAGAACACACCTGCTGCATTAGGACAGAACACACCTGCTGCATTTGGACAGAACACACCTGCTGCATTAGGACAGAACACACCTGCTGCATTAGGACAGAACACACCTGCTGCATTAGGACAGAACACACCTACTGCACCAGGACAGAACACACACTCCCCATCAGGACAGAACAAACCCGCTGCATCAGGACAGAACACACACTCCCCATCAGGCATCAGAAGAACACACCTGCTGCATTAGGACAGAACACACCTGCTGCACCAGGACAGAACACACACTCCCCATCAGGACAGAACACACCTGCTGCATCAGGACAGAACACACCTGCTGCATTAGGACAGAACACACCTGCTGCATGAGGACAGAACACACCTGCTGCATCAGGACAGAACACACACTCCCCATCAGGACAGAACACACCTGCTGCATTAGGACAGAACACACCTGCTGCATGAGGACAGAACACACCTGCTGCATCAGGACAGAACACACACTCCCCATCAGGACAGAACACACCTGCTGCATTAGGACAGAACACACCTTCTGCATTAGGACAGAACACACCTGCTGCATTAGGACAGAACACACCCGCTGCATCAGGACAGAACACACACTCCCCATCAGGACAGAACACACCTGCTGCATTAGGACAGAACACACCTGCTGCATCAGGACAGAACACACACTCCCCATCAGGACAGAACACACCTGCTGCATTAGGACAGAACACACCTGCAGAATTAGGACAGAACACACCTGCTGCATTAAACAAGAACACACCTGCTGCATGAGGACAGAACACACCTGCTGCATTAGGACAGAACACACCTGCTGCATTAGGACAGAACACACCTGCTGCATTAGGACAGAACACACCTGCTGCATTAGGACAGAACACACCTGCTGCATTAGGACAGAACACACCTGCTGCATTAGGACAGAACACACCTGCTGCATTAGGACAGAACACACCTGCTGCATTAAACAAGAACACACCTACTGCATCAGGACAGAACACACCTGCTGCATTAAACAAGAACACACCTGCTGCATCAGGACAGAACACACCTGCTGCATTAGGACAGAACACACCTGCTGCATTAGGACAGAACACACCTGCTGCATTAGGACAAAACACACCTGCTGCATTAGGACAGAGCACACCTGCTGCATTAGGACAGAACACACCTGCTGCATCAGGACAGAACACACCTGCTGCATTAGGACAGAACACACCTGCTGCATTAGGACAGAACACACCTGCTGCATTAGGACAGAACACACCTGCTGCATCAGGACAGAACACACCTGCTGCATTAGGACAGAACACACCTGCTGCATTAGGACAGAACACACCTGCTGCATTAGGACAGAACACACCTGCTGCATTAGGACAGAACACACCTGCTGCATTAGGACAGAACACACCTGCTGCATTAGGACAGAACACACCTGCTGCATTAGGACAGAACACACCTGCTGCATTAGGACAGAACACACCTGCTGCATTAAACAAGAACACACCTACTGCATCAGGACAGAACACACCTGCTGCATTAAACAAGAACACACCTGCTGCATCAGGACAGAACACACCTGCTGCATTAGGACAGAACACACCTGCTGCATTAGGACAGAGCACACCTGCTGCATTAGGACAGAACACACCTGCTGCATCAGGACAGAACACACCTGCTGCATTAGGACAGAACACACCTGCTGCATTAGGACAGAACACACCTGCTGCATTAGGACAGAACACACCTGCTGCATCAGGACAGAACACACCTGCTGCATTAGGACAGAACACACCTGCTGCATTTGGACAGAACACACCTGCTGCATTAGGACAGAACACACCTGCTGCATTAGGACAGAACACACCCGCTGCATCAGGACAGAACAAACCCGCTGCATCAGGACAGAACACACACTCCCCATCAGGACAGAACACACCTGCTGCATCAGGACAGAACACACCTGCTGCATTAGGACAGAACACACCTGCTGCATTAGGACAGAACACACCTGCTGCATTAGGACAGAACACACCCGCTGCATTAGGACAGAACACACCTACTGCATCAGGACAGAACACACCTACTGCATCAGGACAGAACACACACTCCCCATTAGGACAGAACACACCTGCTGCATCAGGACAGAACACACCCGCTGCATCAGGACAGAACACACCTGCTGCATCAGGACAGAACACACACTCCCCATCAGGAGAGAACACACCTGCTGCATTAGGGCAGAACACACCTGCTGCATCAGGACAGAACACACCTGCTGCATCAGGACAGAACACACCTGCTGCATTAGGACAGAACACACCTGCTGCATTAGGACAGAACACACCTGCTGCATTAGGACAGAACACACCTGCTGCATTAGGACAGAACACACCTGCTGCATTAGGACAGAACACACACTCCCCATCAGGACAGAACACACCTGCTGCATCAGGACAGAACACACCTGCTGCATTAGGACAGAACACACCTGCTGCATTAGGACAGAACACACCTGCTGCACCAGGACAGAACACACCTGCTGCATTAGGACAGAACACACCTGCTGCATTAGGACAGAACACACCTGCTGCATTAGGACAAAACACACCTGCTGCATTAGGACAGAACACACCTGCTGCATCAGGACAGAACACACACTCCCCATCAGGACAGAACACACCTGCTGCATTAGGACAGAACACACCTTCTGCATTAGGACAGAACACACCTGCTGCATTAGGACAGAACACACCCGCTGCATCAGGACAGAACACACACTCCCCATCAGGACAGAACACACCTGCTGCATTAGGACAGAACACACCTGCTGCATCAGGACAGAACACACACTCCCCATCAGGACAGAACACACCTGCTGCATTAGGACAGAACACACCTGCAGAATTAGGACAGAACACACCTGCTGCATTAAACAAGAACACACCTGCTGCATGAGGACAGAACACACCTGCTGCATTAGGACAGAACACACCTGCTGCATTAGGACAGAACACACCTGCTGCATTAGGACAGAACACACCTGCTGCATTAGGACAGAACACACCTGCTGCATTAGGACAGAACACACCTGCTGCATTAGGACAGAACACACCTGCTGCATTAGGACAGAACACACCTGCTGCATTAAACAAGAACACACCTACTGCATCAGGACAGAACACACCTGCTGCATTAAACAAGAACACACCTGCTGCATCAGGACAGAACACACCTGCTGCATTAGGACAGAACACACCTGCTGCATTAGGACAGAACACACCTGCTGCATTAGGACAAAACACACCTGCTGCATTAGAACAGAGCACACCTGCTGCATTAGGACAGAACACACCTGCTGCATCAGGACAGAACACACCTGCTGCATTAGGACAGAACACACCTGCTGCATTAGGACAGAACACACCTGCTGCATTAGGACAGAACACACCTGCTGCATCAGGACAGAACACACCTGCTGCATTAGGACAGAACACACCTGCTGCATTTGGACAGAACACACCTGCTGCATTAGGACAGAACACACCTGCTGCATTAGGACAGAACACACCTGCTGCATTAGGACAGAACACACCTGCTGCATTAGGACAGAACACACCTGCTGCATTAGGACAGAACACACCTGCTGCATTAGGACAGAACACACCTGCTGCATTAAACAAGAACACACCTACTGCATCAGGACAGAACACACCTGCTGCATTAAACAAGAACACACCTGCTGCATCAGGACAGAACACACCTGCTGCATTAGGACAGAACACACCTGCTGCATTAGGACAGAGCACACCTGCTGCATTAGGACAGAACACACCTGCTGCATCAGGACAGAACACACCTGCTGCATTAGGACAGAACACACCTGCTGCATTAGGACAGAACACACCTGCTGCATTAGGACAGAACACACCTGCTGCATCAGGACAGAACACACCTGCTGCATTAGGACAGAACACACCTGCTGCATTTGGACAGAACACACCTGCTGCATTAGGACAGAACACACCTGCTGCATTAGGACAGAACACACCCGCTGCATCAGGACAGAACAAACCCGCTGCATCAGGACAGAACACACACTCCCCATCAGGACAGAACACACCTGCTGCATCAGGACAGAACACACCTGCTGCATTAGGACAGAACACACCTGCTGCATTAGGACAGAACACACCTGCTGCATTAGGACAGAACACACCCGCTGCATTAGGACAGAACACACCTACTGCATCAGGACAGAACACACCTACTGCATCAGGACAGAACACACACTCCCCATTAGGACAGAACACACCTGCTGCATCAGGACAGAACACACCCGCTGCATCAGGACAGAACACACCTGCTGCATCAGGACAGAACACACACTCCCCATCAGGAGAGAACACACCTGCTGCATTAGGGCAGAACACACCTGCTGCATCAGGACAGAACACACCTGCTGCATCAGGACAGAACACACCTGCTGCATTAGGACAGAACACACCTGCTGCATTAGGACAGAACACACCTGCTGCATTAGGACAGAACACACCTGCTGCATTAGGACAGAACACACCTGCTGCATTAGGACAGAACACACACTCCCCATCAGGACAGAACACACCTGCTGCATCAGGACAGAACACACCTGCTGCATTAGGACAGAACACACCTGCTGCATTAGGACAGAACACACCTGCTGCACCAGGACAGAACACACCTGCTGCATTAGGACAGAACACACCTGCTGCATTAGGACAGAACACACCTGCTGCATTAGGACAAAACACACCTGCTGCATTAGGACAGAACACACCTGCTGCATCAGGACAGAACACACACTCCCCATCAGGACAGAACACACCTGCTGCATTAGGACAGAACACACCTGCTGCATTAGGACAGAACACACCTGCTGCATTAGGACAGAACACACACTCCCCATCAGGAGAGAACACACCTGCTGCATTAGGACAGAACACACCTGCTGCATCAGGACAGAACACACACTGCCCATCAGGACAGAACACACCTGCTGCATTAGGACAGAATACACCTGCTGCATCAGGACAGAACACACACTCCCCATCAGGACAGAACACACCTGCTGCATCAGGACAGAACACACCTGCTGCATTAGGACAGAACACACCTGCTGCATTAGGACAGAACACACCTGCTGCATTAGGACAGAACACACCTGCTGCATCAGGACAGAACACGCCTGCTGCATTAGGACAGAACACACCTGCTGCATTAGGACAGAACAAACCTGCTGCATTAGGACAGAACACACCTGCTGCATCAGGACAGAACACACCTGCTGCATCAGGACAGAACACACCTGCTGCATCAGGACAGAACACACCTGCTGCATTAGGACAGAACACACCTGCTGCATTAGGACAGCACGAAGGATGAACAATATTTAAGTCAAAAATACATTCTTATTCCCCTTTTATAGCAGAACCCTCTTGTACTAGAAATACACTTGCATATACATCTCATTTGTTTTTATCAAGTCTATGTGTGTTTTCTTGCAGTTAATACTGATAAGCTTGAGAGAGCATGCAACGGAACAGACTGGCCAGTGTTGGGCTTGCTAGGAGCATCTGACCAATAACAGAATGCATGGTCAGTGCATGGGCAGAGTGTGGGGTGCATGGAGACAGTCTGATTGGCTGAAGCCACGAGCTGGAGCTGATGATATCTCTCAAATGAACTGTACTGTACTACCAATATCAATGTGGGGCAATTTCTGTATAAAATGTTATAACTAATACTGTAAAAGATTTTCCCTATCAATGTTTGTATTGCATGCTTTTAACGATGGGAAAGAGCCATTGTAAAAGTTGTAAAAAACTAAAAGAATGATCCATTGTGTTGGAAAGGTTTCTTGTTTACTTATGCCACCCACCATGTTTACTTTATACCACATTATTCAAATCACTGGCATCCTGTTTTGTCTGTCACATAGTCCCACTAACTCATTAACTTGACCTCTATTGATGGCTTGCTGCAAGTCTGGTGTTTCAAATCAAATCAAAGTTTATTTGTCATACGTGCTGAATACAACAGGTGTAGTAGAACTTATAGTGAAATGCTTACTTACAGGCTCTAACCAATAGTGCAAAAAAAGGTATTAGGTGAACAATAGGTAAGTAAAGAAATATAAACAACAGTAAAAAGACAGTGAAAAATAACAGTAGCGAGGCTCTAAAAGTAGTGAGGCTACATACAGGACCGGTTAGTCTGGCTGATTGAGGTAGTATGTAGTGTAGATATGGTTAAAGTGACTTTGCATATATGATGTACAGAGAGTAGGGGTTGGCGGAAGGTGGCGGGACACAATGCAGATAACCCGGTTAGCCAATGTGCAGAAGGAGCACTGGTTGGTCAGGCCAATTGAGGTAGTATGTACATGAATGTATAGTTAAAGTGACTATACATACATAATAAACAGAGAGTAGCAGCAGCGTAAAAGAGGGGTTGGGGGGAGGCACACAATGCAAATAGTCCGGGAAGCCATTTGTTTACCTGTTCAGGAGTCTTACGGCTTTGGGGTAAAACTGTTGAGAAGCCTTTTTGTCCTAGACTTGGCACTCCGGTACCGCTTGCCATGCGGTAGTAGAGAGAACAGTCTATTGCTGTGATCTTTGACAATTTTTAGGGCCTTCCCCTGGATGGCAGGACCTCTACATCCCCAGTGAAGTACTGTGCCATACGCACTACACTCTGTAGTGCCTTGTGGTTGGAGGCCGAGCAATTGCCGTACCAGGCAGTGATGCAACCAGTCAGAATGATGTTGCGGCTGAAGAACCTTTTGAGGATCTCAGGACCCATGCCAAATCTTTTTAGTTTCCTGAGGGGGAATAGGCTTTGTTGTGCCCTCTTCACGACTGTCTCGATGTGTTTGGACCATTCTCGTTTGTTGGTGATGTGGACACCAAGGAATTTGAAGCTCTCAACCTGCTCCAGCACAGCCCCGTCGATGAGAATGGGGGTGTGCTCAGCTCCTCCTTTTCCTGTAGTCCACAATCATCTCCTTCGACTTAGTTTATAGTGTAGTCTGTAGTTTTTAGCCTGGTGTTTATAGTGTAGTCTGTAGTTTTTATCCTGGTGTTTATAGTGTAGTCGGTAGTTTTTATCCTGGTGTTTATAGTGTAGTCTATAGTTTTTAGCCTGGTGTTTATAGTGTAGTCTGTCGTTTTTATCCTGGTGTTTATAGTTTAGTCTGTAGTTTTTATCCTGGTGTTTGTAGTGTAGTCTGTAGTTTTTAGCCTGGTGGTTATAGTGTAGTCTGTAGTTTTTAGCCTGGTGTTTATAGTGTAGTCTGTAGTTTTTATCCTGGTGTTTATAGTGTAGTCTGTAGTTTTATCCTGGTGTTTATAGTGTAGTCTGTAGTTTTTAGCCAGCTGGTTATAGTGTAGTCTGTAGTTTTTAGCGTAGTGTTTATAGTGTAGTCTGTAGTTTTTATCCTGGTGGTTATAGTGTAGTCTGTAGTTTTTAGCCTGGTGTTTATAGTGTAGTCTGTAGTTTTTAGCCTGGTGTTTATAGTGTAGTCTGTAGTTTTTAGCCTGGTGTTTATAGTGTAGTCTGTAGTTTTTAGCCTGGTGGTTATAGTGTAGTCTGTAGTTTTTAGCCTGGTGTTTATAGTGTAGTCTGTAGTTTTTAGCCTGGTGTTTATAGTGTAGTCTGTAGTTTTTATCCTGGTGTTTATAGTGTAGTCTGTAGTTTTTAGCCTGGTGTTTATAGTGTAGTCTGTAGTTTTTAGCCTGGTGTTTATAGTGTAGTCTGTCGTTTTTATCCTGGTGTTTATAGTGTAGTCTGTAGTTTTTATCCTGGTGTTTATAGTTTAGTCTGTAGTTTTTATCCTGGTGTTTATAGTGTAGTCTGTAGTTTTTAGCCTGGTGGTTATAGTGTAGTCTGTAGTTTTTAGCCTGGTGTTTATAGTGTAGTCTGTAGTTTTTATCCTGGTGTTTATAGTGTAGTCTGTAGTTTTATCCTGGTGTTTATAGTGTAGTCTGTAGTTTTTAGCCAGCTGGTTATAGTGTAGTCTGTAGTTTTTAGCGTAGTGTTTATAGTGTAGTTTGTAGTTTTTATCCTGGTGGTTATAGTGTAGTCTGTAGTTTTTAGCCTGGTGTTTATAGTGTAGTCTGTAGTTTTTAGCCTGGTGTTTATAGTGTAGTCTGTAGTTTTTAGCCTGGTGGTTATAGTGTAGTCTGTAGTTTTTAGCCTGGTGTTTATAGTGTAGTCTGTAGTTTTTATCCTGGTGTTTATAGTGTAGTCTGTAGTTTTTATCCTGGTGTTTATAGTGTAGTCTGTAGTTTTTAGCCTGGTGTTTATAGTGTAGTCTGTAGTTTTTATCCTGGTGTTTATAGTGTAGTCTGTAGTTTTTAGCCTGGTGTTTATAGTGTAGTCTGTAGTTTTTATCCTGGTGTTTATAGTGTAGTCTGTAGTTTTTAGCCTGGTGTTTATGTAACAGGGTTATATTGGTGATTCCCCTTGCCACTTTATTGTTAAGCCAATGGGTTTTTGGTTTGAGTTTGTCTTGCCTTCACCTACTCAACATGGCATCTTATTGGCTGGTTTGCGTAGCTTGCTTACGAGGGGGGATGTTCCAGTTAGAATCGTCCCAGTGAACAAGCACCAAACCAGCGGTAAGTTGTTGGTTGCAAAGCACCGTACGTCAAAAGTGATTTTATGCTCTCAAGTGATGATTTAAATGTACAATTTATATCAAATAGTTTGTAAATGTTATTCAAACATCACACATAAGATGCAGGGGTTTTTGGAGAATATTTGTTGTGCATTTTGTTGTAGAGAATTCACGCCAGTATTAGCTAGCAACTTACTGTGTCTGGTGGGGGGGTTCATATATTTTGTACAGTGCGTGAGTGCAGAGTTGGATGGTGAGACGGGCATTGCATGACGTGCAATCTTGTGTCGTTCTTATCAGAATAAAGCTACATGATTGGTGCTACATATTGGAGTTCCGTGTCGATGACTGATGTACACAACGCCAGAAGAGTACTGTTACATTTATAGTGTAGTCTGTAGTTTTTAGCCTGGTGGTTATAGTGTAGTTTGTAGTTTTTTTGCCTGGTCTATAGGCTAAATTAATTATGTGTCTATATACAGTATATCTGTTTATTTGACTGGTACTGTGTATATATATATATATATATATATTATATATTATATATATAAATATATATATAAATATATATATATATATATTTATATTTATATATATATTTATATTTATATATATATATATATATATATATATATATATATATATATATATATATATACACATTTTGTCCGTATATAATCTGTTTGTTTATTGTCTGTCTCTATATTCTGTTTACTGTGGCAGCACCATTTCACAGAGTCAAATTCCTGTACATGCAAATGCGTTGGTGAATAAAGGTGATTCTGGTTCTGAGTTCCTTGATGGAGGAAGAAGGAGTAGCGATTGTGGTACCATCCAGCTCCCAGAATACTCAGGGTGGCGAGGAGTACCTGTCAAGTGACCCAACAGCGATGACCCCCATTTAGATACTTCCTCGCAGTCAACATTTGCTCAAACTCCTCCTCTATCCATCGATTTTGGAATATTCCAGGATCCCTGACTGTTTAGCTTTTGTTTCGATTACTTTTATCAAGCTGGAAAGAGTGAAGTGACTATACATGCAGGTCCAGGCTAAATATATCCTACCCTGCATCTCTAAGGTCAATCACCACATTCTTATTGGCAGACTCAAGTTTCTCAAATGATTGCCTCGCCTGTTTCAGAAACTACTTCTCTGATAGAGCTCAGTGTGTCAAATCGGAGGGCCTGTTGTCCGGACCTCTGGCAGTCTCTATGGTGGTGCCACAGGGTTCAATTCTCGGGCCGACTCTCTTCTCTGTATACATCAATGATGTCGCTCTTGCTGCTGGTGATTCTCTAATCCACCTCTACACAGACGACACCATTTTGTATACTTCTGGCCCTTATTTGGACACTGTGTTAACTAACCTCCAGACGAGGTTCAATGCCATACAACTCTCCTTCCGTGGCCTCCAACTGCTCTTAAACGCAAATAAAACTAAATGCATGCTATTCAACCGATCATTGCCCGCAACTGCCCGCCCGTCCAGCATCACTACTCTGGACGGCTCTGACTTAGAATACGTGGATAACTACAAATACCTAGGTGTCTGGCTAGACTGTAAACTCTCCTTACAGACTCACATTATGCATCTCCAATCAAAAATGTAATCTAGAATCGGCTTCCTATTTCGCAACAAAGCTTCCTTCACTCATGCTGCCGAACATACCCTCGTAAAACTGACCATCCTACCGATCCTTGACTTCGGTGATGTCATCTATAAAATAGCCTCCAACACTCTACTCAACAAACTGGATGCAGTCTATCACAGTACCATCCGTTTTGTCACTAAAGCACCTTATACCACCCACCACTGCGACTTGTACGCTCTCGTTGGCTGGCCCTCGCTTCATACTCGTCGCCAAACCCACTGGCTCCATGTCATCTACAAGACCCTGCTAGGTAAAGTCCCCCCTTATCTCAGCTCGCTGGTCACCATAGCATCTCCCACCTGTAGCACACGCTCCAGCAGCTATATCTCTCGTCACTCCCAAAACCAATTCTTTCTTTGGCCGCCTCTCCTTCCAGTTCTCTGCTGCCAATGACTGGAACGAACTACAAAAATCTCTGAAACTGGAAACACTTATCTCCCTCACTAGCTTTAAGCACCAACTGTCAGAGCAGCTCACAGATGACTGCACCTGTACATAGCCCACCTATAATTTAGCCCAAACAACTACCTCTTTCCCAACTGTATTTAATTAATTAATTTATTTTGCTCCTTTGCACCCCATTGTTTTTATTTCTACTTTGCACATTCTTCCATTGCAAAACTACCATTCCAGTGTTTTACTTGCTATATTGTATTTACTTTGCCACCATGGCCTTTTTTGCCTTTACCTCCCTTCTCACCTCATTTGCTCACATTGTATATAGACTTGTTTCTACTGTATTATTGACTGTATGTTTGTTTTACTCCATGTGTAACTCTTTGTTGTTGCATGTGTTGAACTGCTTTGCTTTATCATGGCCAGGTCGCAATTGTAAATGAGAACTTGTTCTCAACTTGCCTACCTGGTTAAATAAAGGTGAAATAAATTAAAAATTAAAAACAATTCCATACTGTATTTATTTATTTTGCTCCTTTTTTTCACCACAGTATCTCTACTTGCACATCCATCTTTTGCACATCTACCATTCCAGTGTTTAATTGCCATATTGTAATTACTTCGCCACCATGGTCTATTTATTGCCTTAACTCCCTTATTTGACCTTATTTGCACTCACTGTATATAGACTTTGTTTTCTTTTTTTTCTACTGTATTATTGACTGTATGTTTTGTTCATTCCATGTGTAACTCTGTGTTGTTGTATGTGTTGAACTGCTATGCTTTATCTTGGCCAGGTTGCAGTTGCAAAGCTTACCTGGTTAAATAAAGGTGAAATAAAAAATGAAATTATAATTTCAACACAGTTTCGATGTGGTTTAGGTCATTTCAATGTAGTTTGATTCAAATAATCAAATCTTGAGTTGGTTATTTGAATTAACTGTGTAGTGCAAAAACACTAAACATGTACTGTACTGTACCTTCCCTGCAGCAACCAATAATGTTTTGCATAGAGAAGGGTAATGCTATTGGTTGAGTGGTGCATTTTATTCATCCTGTCACATAGCTGACTTATTTGTGTGTGTCTTTACTGATACTGTTGACAATGTGAGTTGTGTTGGAGCCAATGTACAGTACTTCCCCCTTAATATCAAAAGTAAATAATTAACTGGTATCTGCGCGTTACTGCAGTCTCTGTGACAGGAGGAGAGCAGCATAAGACCCACAGACGGTCTAATAATGTGCAGTCTGCTGACACTGGATGACTGGAAACAGCAGAGATGAAGGAGCTATGGATTATGGTTGTCTTTGCTACAGGTAAGACTTGCTATATATTTGATTCATTCAGGGTGGTTTAAGATGTTCAGACATACACTGACTGTACAAAACATTAAGAACACCTGCTCTTTCCATGACATAAACTGGCCAGGTGATTCCAGGTGAAAGCTATGATGCTTTATTAATGTCACTTGTTAAATTTACTTCAATCAATGTAGATGAAGGGGGGGGGGGACAGTTTAAAGAATGATTTTTAAGCCTTGAGATAATTGAGAAATGGATTGTGTATGTGTTCCATTCAGAGGGTGAATGGGCAAGACAAAAGATTTAAGTGCCTTTGAACAGGTATGGGAATAGGTGCCAGGCCCACCGTTTTTGTTCAAGAACTGCAACGCTGCTGGGTTTTTCATGCTCAACAGTTTCCTGTGTGTATCAAGAATGGTCCACCACCCAAAGGACATCCAGCCAACTTGACATAGCTGTGGGAAGCATTGGAATCAAAATGGGCCAGCATCCCTTTCGATACCTTGTAGAGTCCATGCCCTGACGAGTTGAGGCTGTTCTGAGGGCGAAAGTGTGTGGAGGTGCAACTCAATATCAGGAAGGTGTTCCTAATGTTTGGTATACTCAGTGTTTGATGCTGTTGTTAAGAGTCATCTGTGATTGAGAATTGTGTTGGAAAATTGCTTTCAATTCAGATGTGCAAACATGTATGATGCATTTAACTTATGAAATGATTATTACCCATATATAACCTTACTGTTTTTACAATTTGGTTTATTTAATTTTAAAATTCGATTTATAGTCAATGATTGATTTATGTTTTGTCTGTTTGCTGTGAGGGATACAATAGCATCAATGAAGACATTGTTTCAGACTTTATTTTTATCCAAACACTTTTTAGATTTATTGTTAATCTGCTGTTTACAGACTGTAAATAGACTACTGTCAGGTCTCAGATACAGTTGATAACAGAGTAGCCTTTGCTATCAAATGTCAACCGTGTTAAAGATTTCTTTCTCTCATAAAGTAGAGTAGAAAACCTTTCTACACTGATGCAGACACAATGAAACTGGAACAGCATGGATCATCTTTATAGCATGATTATAGCAACTGACACTATGTGTCCTTGTTTATGTGGTTTACTGAGTTAATTCTCTTTTATAAAGTCTCTTTACTACAGGGGGATCTCAGCACATCCTCTGCCATTCCAACCACCATTGACATAACTATCCCAACTACTGATGACCCTTTAACCCCTGACCCTCCAACTAGTGCCCCTCCAACTAATGACATGCCAACTACTGATAATCTAACTACCGACACTCCAACTACTGACACTCCAACTACCGACACTCCAACTACTGAATACCCTGCAACTACTACTGGTCATCCAACTACTAGTTACCTAACGACTACTGATCCTCCAGCTATTGGCTACATAAACACTACTGGTCTTGCGACTACTGGTTACCCTACCTCTATCCCTATCACCAGTATCAGTCTCCCCACCACCTCTACCAACACCACCACCATGTCTACCAACACCTCTACCAACACCTATCCTACCATCTCCAACACCACCACCCCTCCTACCATCTCTAACACGACGTCTAACACCAACACCACCTCTCCTACCATCTCTAACACCACGTCCAACACCAACACCACCCCCACCACCTCTACCAACACTACCACCACCTCTACCACCACCTCTAGCACCATCTCTAACACCACCACCACCTCTACCAACACTACCACCACCTCTACCAACACCTCTCCTATCATCTCAAACACCACCACCACTTCTCCTATCATCTCTAACACCATGTCTAACACCAACACCACCACCACCTCTCCTACCATCTCTAACACCACGTCTAACACCAACACCACCACCACCTCTACCAACACTACCGCCACCTCTCCTACCATCTCTAACACCACCACCACCTCTCCTATCATCTCTAACACCACATCTAACACCAACTCCACCACCACCTCTCCCACCATGTCTAACACCACCTCTAGCACCACGTCTAACACCACCACCTCCACCCCTACCACCACCACCACCTCTCCTACCACCTCTACCACCACCATCTCCACCTCTACCATCACAATCCTTCCTCTGGTCTGTATCAACGGTGGTGAGCTGCAGAGTGGAGTCTGTATCTGTCCTGATGAGTGGAACGGAGAGACCTGTTCAGAGGGTACATCCACACACTTACACTATACCTAACCCTGGCTCTACCATTCAGACTCCTCAACAATACTACACTACTATACCTAACCCTGGATCTACCATTCAGACTCCTCCGCAATACTACACTACTATACCTAACCCTGGATCTACCATTCAGACTCCTCCACAATACTACACTACTATACCTAACCCTGGATCAAACATTCAGACTCCTCAACAATACTACACTACTATACCTATCCCTGGATCTACCATTCAGACTCCTCCACAATACTACACTACTATACCTAACCCTGGATCAAACATTCAGACTCCTCAACAATACTACACTACTATACCTATCCCTGGATCTACCATTCAGACTCCTCCACAATACTACACTACTATACCTAACCCTGGATCAAACATTCAGACTCCTCAACAATACTACACTACTATACCTATCCCTGGATCTACCATTCAGACTCCTCCACAATACTACACTACTATACCTAACCCTGGATCTACCATTCAGACTCCTCCACAATACTACACTACTATACCTAACCCTGGATCTACCATTCAGACTCCTCCACAATACTACACTACTATACCTAACCCTGGATCTACCATTCAGACTCCTCCACAATACTACACTACTATACCTAACCCTGGATCTACGATTCAGATTCCTCCACAATACTACACTAATATACCTAACCCTGGATCTACCATTCAGACTCCTCCACAATACCACACTACTATACCTAACCCTGGATCTCACATTCACAGTACACACCACTACACTGCTATACCTAACCCTGGATCTCACATGCACAGTACACACCACTACACTACTATACCTAACCATGGATCTCACATTCAGACTACACACCACTCCGCTACTATACCTAACCCTGGATTTCACATTCACAGTCCACAACACTTTTCCTTGGATCTCACATTCAGAATATATATTTCATGTTCAGTCATACATTTGCTCCATGTTGAAATGTATTTTACTTCTATAGGGTATTTCTGCAATTCCACCATCATTGGTGATTTTTCCTTCCCAAGAACAACGGTTGACTGGTCTGCTTATTCAGAAGAGTTGTGTGATGAGAAGACAACCAGTGGTATGTTATTCACCACTTTTATTCACCTGAAATTACAAAAATGTATTTGTCTGTTACAGTCCTAATTAATGTTGTATTAGGTAACACAAAGCCTTGAGTATCTGTTCATCTTGGTTCCTCCAGCTGGTTTACCAAAAGCCTCAGCAAGATGTTTGAATGACACTGGCTCTCTGATGTTTGGTCCTCCTCATGAACTGCAGTGTGAATTTACCCTCAGTGACATTCTAGGAAATGTAAGTCAATAAGCATATTTTTTATGATCCTGATTTATGACCAGTCTTGATTTAGCATTCTTCTTTCTTCAGGTCAGTTACAGTCATCATTATGAGGACTGGATCTTACAGTTTGAAGATCACTAAACAACTGGCTTTTACCTTCAGATCATGTATTCTGTTCCTTTATTCTGCTTAACAGTTGATGAGAAACATTATTTATTTATTTATTGTGTTTTACGTAAAAATTGTATTTTTACATTTAGTAGACGCTCTTATCCAGAGTGACCTATAGTGGTGAGTGCATACATTTTCATACTTGTCCCCTGTGGGAATCGAACCCACAACCCTGGCATTGCAAGTGCCATTCTCTACCAACTGAGCCACATAAACTCAGCAAAAAAAGAAACATCCCTTTTTCAGGATCCTGTCTTCCAAAGATAATTTGTGAAAATCCAAATAACTTCACAGATCTTCATTGTAAAGGGTATAAACACTGTTTCCCATTCTTGTTCAATGAACCATAAACAATTCATGCACCTGTGGAACAAGACACTAACAACTTACAGACGGTAGGCAATTAAGGTCACAGTTATGAAAACTTAGGACACTAAAGAGGCCTTTCTACTGACTGAAAAACACCAAAAGAAAGATGCCCAGGGTCCCTGCTCATCTGCGTGAACGTGCCTTAGGCATGCTGCAAGGAAGCATGAGGACTGCAGACGTGGCCAGGGCAATAAATTGCAATGTCCGTACTGTGAGACACCTAAGACAGCGCTACAGGAGACAGGACGGACAGCTGGTCGTCCTCGCAATGGCAGACCACGTGTAACAACACCTGCACAGGATCGGTATATCCGAACATCACACCTGCGGGACAGGTACAGGATGGCAACAGCAACTGCCCGAGTTACACCAGGAACGCACAATCCCTCCATCAGTGCTCAGATTGTCCACAATAGGCTGAGAGAGGCTGGACTGAGGAATTGTAGGCCTGATGTAAGGCATCACCGGCAACAACGTCGCCTAGGGGCACAAACCCACCATCGCTGGACCAGACAGGACTGGCAAAAAGTGCTTTTCACTGACGAGTCGCGGTTTTGTCTCACCAGGGGTGATGGTTGGATTCGTGTTTATCGTCGAAGGAATGAGCGTTACTGCGATGCCTGTACTCTGGAGTGGGATCGATTTGGAGGTGGAGGGTCCGTCATGGTCTGGGGCGGTGTGTCACAGCATCATCAGACTGTGCTTGTTGTCATTGCAGGCAATCTCAATGCTGTGCTTTACAGGGAAGACATCCTCCTCCCTCATGTGGTATCCTTCCTGCAGTCTCATCCTGACATGACCCTCCAGCATTACAATGCCACCAGCTATACTGCTCATTCTGTGCATGATTTCCTGCAAGACAGGAATTTCAGATGGTCTGCCATGGCCAGCGAAAAGCCTGGATCTCAATCCCATTGAGCACGTCTGGGACCTGTTAGATTGGAGGGTGAGGGCTACGGCCATTCCCCTCAGAAATGTCCGGGAACTTACAGGTGCCTTGGTGGAAGAGTGGGGTAAAATCTCACAGCAAGAACAGGCAAATCTCGTGCAGTCTATGAGGAGGAGATGCACTGCAGTACTTAATGCAGCTGGTTCAGGATGTTGCTGCAACTTATACAATGTTCTGTTGAAAATCAATACTAAAATATAATAAATAAAAATCCTTGTCTCTCCCTGTTCAGATCTCCAGCAGTTCAGGTGATTTACTACAGTTGGCCTTCAGTACTCAGATCCTGACCTCCCAACCAGAGCGGCTGTCAGCTGACAACATCACCACAGCAGCTCAGATAGCTAACACACTGCTTCAGTCTGCAAATATCACAGAGGTATAACATGTTTTGAAATCAAGTTGTGAACTATGACATGTTCTGGAGAGAAACGTGAGGTTGTCACTGCAGTGATTTGAACACTTGAGGTTCATCCCCTGGTTTTCATCATGTTGCAGGACATCGCAGTGGCAGCTGTAACCACCATCAGTCAGCTGCTCAATGCCAGTGAGGAGAGTACACAGGAGAGAGACGCTGTCCAAAAGTACAGGAGTGTGTTTGTCAGTGTGTGTGTGTGAGCGTGCGTGTGTGGTGGTGTGTATTTCTGCATATATTTGAGTTTATGTGTGTACGTGTGCCTCAGTGTGTGTCTGTAGGGGTGCATGTACACTAATGTTTTTCTGTGTTTCTCTCCCAGCCTCACAGAGACCCTGGAGATGTTTTCCCTGGACCAGAGCAATAATGTGTCCTTGGTGGTTCAGCCCAACCTGGGAGTCCAGTCTGTCCAAGTACCAAGTGACTCAGTAGGGATCCAGTTTACTGCTCTGACTGGTGGGTGAGACTGCTAGTGAACCTACATACTGGCGTTTAAAATTATAGTTTATATCTGTGTTGACAGACTGTGTAAAACTTCTCAATTTTCAAATGTTTCTCCTCTGATGGTCAATAAGATTTTGTATGGATTTGATTTGTTGTACTGCAGAACTGTGGTGGCTGCTGAAGATGGCTCATATTAACAGCTGTAATGGAGCGAATGGAATGGCATAAAACACATGGATGTATTTGATACAATTCAACTTATTCTGCTTCAGCCGTTACAATGAGCCCGTACTCCCATGAATGTGCCACCCACCTCCTGTGGTACTGAAGTAACACTATATTGTTCTGATTTAAATTGCTAAATCAAATGAATCTCCTTCTCCAGGAAGATCTGGTAATTTTGTGGCCAACAGAATTCGTCTCAACACAAATACTTCTCAACTGATAGCTGATGAAGGAGGTGCGACCGATGTCCAGATTGTCATAGAATTCACACCAGGTGAGCCAATGTTGGTATGCAAACATAGTGTATAAACTCAAGCTTCAATTTCCTTGTTCCGCATTCACCAAGAGAGCTTAACTGCTCTTTGTGTTCTCCAAACATTTACATTTAGAGTCCCTATCGAGATAAGCCCTCAAGGCAAGGTCAAACTACTCATGTATATGAAGTTCTGATATGAACAACAATCACTCTTTCTCCCTCTCTCTCTCTCCCCTCTTTCTCAACCCACTCAGTTTTACATAGTAAAAACACAAACCACTCCATTGGTTTTGTGCTCTACCAAAACGACCGGTTCTTCAGGTCCAAGGCTTTCAGAGCTTCTCCAGGAACCAGCAGAAGGGTCATCTCTGCTAACCTGGGACAAGTGTCTGGGTTACATGTTGAGATGCTCTTCAAGCCCACAGTAAGATTTATCTTGGAATCAATAAACACATAGTGGTCCAAATTCTGTGGGAAATGCATTGGGAAGTTATTCATTATCTTAGTCACATGTTTGACACCCCTGATCGAAGTTCTCCATTGATGCTACAGGGAACATATGTTGTCTTGTACATAATACAATCTATCATAATTAGTATTTATTCTTTCCCACATTTACTTAAACCTGTTAGACTTCACAATAGACTGAGAATTTGAAAAAGATGAGTACTGTGAGTGCACGTCTTTTGCTGAAGGATTTACAGTGAGTTTGTGTCTGTTCTCTCTTCTCAGGCTGTTCCCAACACCTCCCTCTATGACTTTGCCTGCGTGTCATGGAACTACACGTTGAAAGACTGGAGCACCTTTGGCTGCTCCAAAGTCAACCACTTAGCAGACGGCCTGCGATGTTTCTGTAATCACACCACTAACTTTGCTGTGCTGATGGTGAATAGCGAGCTGCCTTCATCTCCCTTTTACTGACCACACTCTGACCTATCTGGGGTTCCTAGACTTTTTTGAAACATGACCCCATTTTGATACCTGAAGATTCTCGTGACCCAGCCATTTTGTAGTGTCTTAGCTCTTATTACTAATGGATATATTAAGAAAGTCTCCAATACAAGGAAGTGAACTGGAGCTTCACATTTGCTAAAGCTAGTTAGTGCAAGTACAGTGCTCTGTTCTTAAAGGAGACATCAGTAATTAACAGAAGATGACATTCCTTCTCTTATACAATCAGAGTCACTTCTACCAAACCACAATTGAAACATTTCCCAGAACTTGTTGTAGTTATTTTGCATCTTTTCATTTGAACTTGAACAGTTCATTTTTGTTTGTGTTTGTTTGTTTGTAAGTCCAGTCTGTCTGGTATCTTCGTTCTGGGTAGTGCCTTGGATTGTCTGGAGGCTCCTGCACATCAGCAGTGTGTGCTTGGTCCATAATAGTTTCTGCTATAGCAGCACCTTCATCCACACGTTCCCTTCTTTTAGCCTGGGGTCTCTGTACCGTCCCACCGTCCTCTACAGTTTCCTGTGTGTCTCTCCCAGGATCTCTCTGTGCCTGTTCTCTCTCGATTGTTGTGCTGTTTTCCGTGGAATGCATTTGGTTAATGTGACGCCGCCACATTATGTCTGGGCTCACTTGAACCTGGTAAGTTCTGGGTCCCGTTTGTGTGTGTACGATCCCTCTTGTCCATTTCCTCCCCCTTCTGTAATCTCGCACCATCACTTCCTGTACTGTTTGGAGATGGCGTTCCCGGCTGACATGAATCTTGAAAACTCATCACTTACAAAAGCTTGCACTTTGTCGCTTGCCAGCTGCAGAGCCGACCCGAAGCGAGTAAAAATTGTTCTGAGACACTATAGTCTGAGCTGAGGTGGAGGAGTCAGTGCCAAACACCTCTGTTCATTTGGAATTGACATCAACTATAACCAGAAACGTGCTTTCCAAAGGGGCCGGCGTCCACATGAATTCTCTGCAATGGTCTATTCCCATAAGTGGACTGGGGCAGGAGCAGGCATGTGAAAGGTTTCCAAACATCCGCTACAGTTCTTTGCCATATCTTCTATCTGTTGATCCAGCCTGAACCACCAGAAGTGGCTCTCGCGAGCAGCGTCATTTTGACAATTACAACATGCCTTTCATGTAGTTGCTGTAAAAGCTGTTTGTATTTCTGGGGTATGATGACTCTCAATCCCCACATCAAACATCGAAGGTTACATATGAAACCACGGTTATGTGAGCTATATGGTTCACTCCAATATATTGGTGTCACTCCGTGGCAGAGGGACACATCCGAGGTGAGGATTTACAGATTTTCTTCTGTGTACACCTGTCACGGCGGGGGTCTGCCCCTATGTATAAACCCCATGGCCGCGACACACAGGAGGAGCCTCTAGCACCGTAGAGAATTGTAGTGATCCATATAGCTCACATACGTAACTTTTGTTGTGTTTCACTATATTGGATCACTCCAATATATTGGTATAGAGGTGCTAGAGGGACCTGGTCAGCCAGTGGCGAAGTCCCAGAGCGGGACCAAGATACAGGGTCCGACAATGAGGAAGGGGTCCCAGCGACGCCCAGGGCTGCTGAACCAACCGCAGAGGGAGGTGCCACATTTATCCGATAGTACCTAGCAAGGGAGCAAGTGGAAGCCTAGCTGGCCGCAGCACAGTTATCAGCAAGGGGCTATGCCAGTCGGCTCTCAGTAGAGCCCAGGGCGCAGCCACACCTCTTGTTGAATGTGCCCCCACAGATCCCAGCACTGGCCTGCCAGTCAGGCAGTATGCTGTCTTAATCGTGTCCACGATCTAGTGAAAGAGCCTCTGCTTTGATAACCCAGCCCTCAGGACTCTCTCACCATAGCAGACAAAGAGCTGGTCTGTTGTTCTCACTGACCGTGTCTGCTCCACATAGGCAGCCAGTGCCCTCACAGGGCACAGCATGCCCGGAGGGAGGCCCAGACTCCCCCTCACTGCTGGGGGGTTGTAAGCAGTCAGGATAAAAGGGATGTTCACATGCCTGTCTGACAGAACCTTCGGGAGGAATGAAGGGTTGTGGCAGAGAGATATACTCCTCCCACCGGGGTCTATACATATGAACAGGTTTCTCACATACAGTGGGGCAAAAAAGTATTTAGACAGCCACCAAAGTTCTCCCACTTAAAAAGATGAGAGAGGCCTGTAATTTTCATCATAAGTACACTTCAACTATGACAGACAAAATTTGAAATAAAATCCAGAAAATCACATTGTAGGATTTTTTTATGGATTTATTTGCAAATTATGGTGGAAAATAAGTATTTGGTCACCTACAAACAAGCAAGATTTCTGGCTCTCACAGACCTGTAACTTCTTCTTTAAGAGGCTCCTCTGTCCTCCACTCGTTACCTGTATTAATGGCACCTGTTTGAACTTGTTATCAGTATTATGGCTGTCTTTTCTACAAATAAGACTTGCTCTATATTTGATTTATTCAGGGTGATTTAAGATGTTCATTAAGAGGTTAAGAGTCTTCTATGATTGAGAATTGTGTAGGAAAATTGCTTTCACTTCAGATGTGCAAACATGTATGATGCATTTAACTTATGAAATGATTATTACCCATATATAACCTTACTGTTTTTAGTTTGGTTTATGAATTTTTAAGTTTGGTTTATAGTCAATGATTGATTTATGTTTTGTCTGTTTGCTGCGAGGGATACAATAGCATCAATGAAGACATTGTTTCAGACTTTTATCCAAACACGTTCGATTTACTGTTAAGCCATTGTTTACATACTGTGAAGAGACTACTGTCAGGTCTCAGATACAGTTGATAACAGATAGCCTTTGCTATCAGCCGTTTATTGGGAGTGATAATGACTTCTTTCTCTCATAAAGTACAATAGAAAACCTTTCTACCCGGATGCAGACACAATGAAACTGGAACAGCATGGATCATCTTTATAGCATGCTTATAGCAACTGACACTATGTGTCCTTGTTTATGTGGTTTACTGAGTTAATTCTCTTTTATAAAGTCTCTTTACTACAGGGGAATCTCACCACATCCTCTGCCATTCCAACCACCATTGACATAACTACCCCAACTACTACTGCTCCTATAACCCCTGACCCTCCAACCACTACTGCCCCTATAACCCCTGACCCTCCAACCACTACTGCCCCTATAACCCCTGACCCTCCAACCACTACTGCCCCTATAACCCCTGACACTCCAACCACTACTGCCCCTATAACCCCTGACCCTCCAACCACTACTGCCCCTATAACCCCTGACCCTCCAACCACTACTGCCCCTATAACCCCTCACCCTCCAACCACTACTGCCCGTATAACCCCTGACCCTCCAACCACTACTGCCCCTATAACCCCTGACACTCCAACCACTACTGCCCCTATAACCCCTCACCCTCCAACCACTACTGCCCCTATAACCCCTGACCCTCCAACCACTACTGCCCCTATAACCCCTGACACTCCAACCACTACTGCCCCTATAACCCCTCACCCTCCAACCACTACTGCCCCTATAACCCCTGACACTCCAACCACTACTGCCCCTATAACCCCTGACCCTCCAACCACTACTGCCCCTATAACCCCTGACCCTCCAACCACTACTGCCCCTATAACCCCTGACCCTCCAACCACTACTGCCCCTATAACCCCTGACCCTCCAACCACTACTGCCCCTATAACCCCTGACACTCCAACCACTACTGCCCCTATAACCCCTGACCCTCCAACCACTGCTGCCCCTATAACCCTCACCCTCCAACCACTACTGCCCCTATAACCCTCACCCTCCAACCACTACTGCCCCTATAACCCCTGACCCTCCAACCACTACTGCCCCTATAACCCCTGACACTCCAACCACTACTGCCCCTATAACCCCTGACACTCCAACCACTACTGCCCCTATAACCCCTGACCCTCCAACCACTACTGCCCCTATAACCCCTGACCCTCCAACCACTACTGCCCCTATAACCCTCACCCTCCAACCACTACTGCCCCTATAACCCTCACCCTCCAACCACTACTGCCCCTATAACCCCTCACCCTCCAACCACTACTGCCCCTATAACCCCTGACCCTCCAACCACTACTGCCCCTATAACCCTGACCCTCCAACCACTACTGCCCCTATAACCCCTGACACTCCAACCACTACTGCCCCTATAACCCCTGACCCTCCAACCACTACTGCCCCTATAACCCCTCACCCTCCAACCACTACTGCCCCTATAACCCCTGACCCTCCAACCACTACTGCCCCTATAACCCCTCACCCTCCAACCACTACTGCCCCTATAACCCCTGACACTCCAACCACTACTGCCCCTATAACCCCTCACCCTCCAACCACTACTGCCCCTATAACCCCTGACACTCCAACCACTACTGCCCCTATAACCCCTGACCCTCCAACCACTACTGCCCCTATAACCCCTCACCCTCCAACCACTACTGCTCCTATAACCCCTCACCCTCCAACCACTACTGCCCCTATAACCCCTGACCCTCCAACCACTACTGCCCCTATAACCCCTGACACTCCAACCACTACTGCCCCTATAACCCCTGACACTCCAACCACTACTGCCCCTATAACCCCTGACCCTCCAACCACTACTGCCCCTATAACCCCAGACCCTCCAACCACTACTGCCCCTATAACCCCTCACCCTCCAACCACTACTGCCCCTATAACCCCTCACCCTCCAACCACTACTGCCCCTATAACCCCTGACCCTCCAACCACTACTGCCCCTATAACCCCTGACCCTCCAACCACTACTGCCCCTATAACCCCTGACACTCCAACCACTACTGCCCCTATAACCCCTGACCCTCCAACCACTACTGCCCCTATAACCCCTGACCCTCCAACCACTACTGCCCCTATAACCCCTGACACTCCAACCACTACTGCCCCTATAACCCCTGACCCTCCAACCACTACTGCCCCAATAACCCCTGAACCTCCAACTAGTGCTCCTCCAACTAATGACACTCCAACTACTGATACAATGGGACAAAAAAGTATTTAGTCAGCCACCAATTGTGCAAGTTCTCCCACTTAAAATGATGAGAGGCCTGTAATTTTCATCATAGGTACACTTCAACTGTGACAGACAAAATGAAAATCAATATCCAGAAAATCACATTGTAGGATTTTTAATGAATTTATTTGCAAATTATGGTGGAAAATAAGTATTTGGTCACCTACAAACAAGCAAGATTTCTGGCTCTCACAGACCTGTAACTTCTTCTTTAAGAGGCTCCTCTATCCTCCACGCGTTACCTGTATTAATGGCACCTGTTTGAACTCAGTATAAAAGACACCTGTCCACAACCTCAAACAGTCACACTACAAACTCCACTATGGCCAAGACTAAAGAGCTGTCTAAAGACACAACAGAAACAAAATTGTAGACCTGCACCAGGCTGGGAAGACTGAATCTGCAATAGGTAAGCAGCTTGGTTTGAGGAAATCAACTGTGGGAGCAATTATTAGGAAATGGAAGACATACAAGACCACTGATAATCTCCCTCGATCTGGGGCTCCACGCAAGATCTCACCCCGTGGGGTCAAAATGATCACAAGAATGCTGAGCAAAAATCCCAGAACCACACGGGGGGACCTAGTGAAAGACCTGCAGAGAGCTGGGACCAAAGTAACAAAGCCTACCATCAGTAACACACTACGCCGCCAGGGACTCAAATCCTGCAGTGCCAGACGTGTCCCCATGCTTAAGCCAGTACATGTCCAGGCCCGTCTGAAGTTTGCTAGAGAGCATTTGGATGACCCAGAAGAAGATTGGGAGAATGTCATATGAAACGAAAATAGAACTTTTTGGTAAAAACTCAACTCGTCGTGTTTGGAGGACAAAGAATGCTGAGTTGCATCCAAAGAACACCGTACCTACTGTGAAGCATGGGGGTGGAAACATCATGCTTTGGGGCTGTTTTTCTGCAAAGGAACCAGGACGACTGATCCGTGTAAAGGAAAGAATGAATGGGGCCATGTATCGTGAGATTTTGAATGAAAACCTCCTTCCATCAGCAAGGGCATTGAAGATGAAACGTGACTGGGTCTTTCAGCATGACAAGGATCCCAAACACACCGCCCGGGCAACGAAGGAGTGGCTTCGTAAGAAGCATTTCAAGGTCCTGGAGTGACCTAGCCAGTCTCCAGATCTCAACCCCATAGAAAACATCACTGCTCTAGAGGAGATCTGCATGGAGGAATGGGCCAAAATACCAGCAACAGTGTGTGAAAACCTTGTGAAGACTTACAGAAAACATTTGACCTCAGTCATTGCCAACAAAGGGTATATAACAAAGTATTGAGATAAACTTTTGTTTTTGACCAAATACTTATTTTCCACCATAATTTGCAAATAAATTCATTAAAAATCTTACAATGTGATTTTCTGGATTTCTTTTCTCATTTTGTCTGACATAGTTGAAGTGTACTATGATGAAAATTACAGGCTTCTCTCATCTTTTTAAGTAGGAGAACTTGCACAATTGGTGGCTGACTAAATAGTTTTTTGCCCCACTGTAGGTGTTCCTTTTGTCCAGGTGGGAAAGGGCAGTGTGGAGTGCGAATGAGATTGTGTCATCTGTGCATCTGTTGGGGCGGTATGCAAATTAGAGTGGGTCTAGGGTTTCCAGCATGATGGTGTTGATGTGAGCCATGACCAGCCTTTCAAAGCACTTCATGACCACCAACGTGAGTGCTACGATAGTAGAGGGACACATCCGAGGTAAGGATTTACAGATTTACCCCCGTGAACAACTGTGTCACGGCTGGGGTCCGCCCCTATATATAGATCCCATGGCTGCGACACACGTTCTCGTTCATTTTCTCGGGGGACGTCCGTATGGTTTGAGGTAAAAACTTTATGAAGTTCACTTGGTAAGTCACTGGTTTTCACACTGCTGTCCACTGACATGTCCTATTATTTTCCAGGAGCTGATTGAGAGGCTGGAGTACTGCTGAAAGGTTTGGGAGGAATCTTCTGTCGTAATTGATCTGTCCAGTGAAAGATCTCACTTCAGTCACATTTTGCGGCCGTGGTGCCTGTACCACTGCATTGATTTTTGTCCTGTGTTTTGGGCAATCCATTGCGGGCAATTTCATGTCGACAGAAGACAATCTTGTCTTTGAGGAAATCACACTTCTGTATGTTTGCCTGCAGTCCGTACTCTTTGTCTTCTCTGGACCTCTTCCAGGTTAGCCAGTTGCTCTTTGTCTGTGCGTCCTGTTACGATACACTGTGTTCATGGGATTCCTTGCAAACTCTGGCCAATAGTTTGTTGCCAAATGGTTGGGCCGATGCATTGCCAAAAACCAGGCGATTATACCTTTTGTGTGTGTTTATTGTCAGGTACTGTTTGAACCTCTCTTCAACCGGTAGCTGCAGATAAGCCTTCACAGTTAACACACCCATCTTTCTTCACAATAGGAACTATGGGTGTGGCCCATTCGCTTCTGTCCACTTTCGGCAGAATTCCTGTATCCTGCAAGCGTTCCATTTCCGCTTCCACCTTTGGTCTCAGGGAGTATGGAACAGATCTGGCTTTGCAGAATGTTGTGTTGCATCATCTCCCAGTACGAGTTTGGCTGTGAAGCCTTTTACTGTTGCCATCTGATCACTGAAAACGGTTGCATATTTCTTCAGCAAGTGTTCCAGTGTTTGGTCTGAGCCCTTCCTTTTAGGCTGGGATGTGTGGAGCATTTTCAAGTCACGCCAGTTCAGTTTTAGTTTAGACAACCGTTCCCTGCGAACAAATAAGGGGTCAGTACCAGGCTCCACATACACCTGTAACTGCTGTGTTTGCTTCCCATAATTCACTCTGTCTTGTAACCATTGGGCTCAATGACTCTCCTGAGTAGGTCTTCAGCAACACATTTATTTTCTTCAGCTTGATATCCTTGAAGTGTTCATTGTAGCCAGTTGTTGAAATTATAGACACTGCAGATCCTGTGTCCAGCTCCATTTTGAGTGATGTGCCTTCGATTTCTGGTGTCACCGATATTGCACTACTGCTGGGAGAAGTCACTGTGTTTAACTCCATTGTACCAATGAATTGTTCAACTGAATCACTGCCACTGTTCTCTGCTAGTGCATTCACAGGCCTTTTCACTTTCTCAGTTTTCCTCTTGTGACTGTACTTTGCTCTGCATGCTCTTTGAATGTCCCATTTATATTACATTTGTGACACATTTTGTCTTTGAAACGGCAGTCCTCTGCTCTGACCATCCCTGTTGCATTTTTAGGCCACACGGTGGTGCTGTCGACTGCATGAGAACTTGTGCAGGCAAGTTTATGAGAGGAGGTCAGTCTTTATGCAACTCAATTGCATCTTTGGTCGCGGTTTCCATAGCTACAGCAATTTCAACAGCCTTTGCAAAAGTGAGATCTGATTCTGTGAGCAAACGTTTCTGAATGTGTTCATGTTTCAGTCCATAAGCAAATCTTTCCCTTAATGTGTAATTTAGGTTCTCTCCAAACTGGCAATGCTCAGACAGTTTCATCAACTCTGCTACCCTCCCCTCATTCTGGTGTCAGTTCTGGAAATGAAAATGTTCCGCGATCAGGAGTGGTTTAGGTGATTTTGCAATATCTCCACAATCTCTGTGAATGTTTTCTTGGAGGGCTTCAGAGAGGCAGTCAGATCTCTTAGCAAACTGTACGTTTTGGGGCCAATCACCCTCAACAGCACTGATACAATGTTGTTTGCAATGAAGTACTGTTCCAGACGTTCAATGTAAGTCGCCTCCTTTTCTTGCGTGTCATCAAACTTGATGCTATATATTCTCTTTACCTCCGGCTCTGCGGGTCTTTGATCTGCAGCCTCATGATCGTCAGCACTCCCCTCGTCATCACTGGTTGTTGGCTGCTGCGCTACATGGTTGAAATGTTCCTCTCTTTCTACGAGCCCCGTCTGCATTCGTGATGCACAATGTAGGTAATCATCCTTGTCGCCATTGTAGTGTCTTAGCTCTTATTACTAATGGATATAATAAGAAAGACCGAATATAAGGAAGTGAACTGGAGCTTCACATTTACTACAGCTAGTTAGTACAAGTATCAATCACAGTTTTTTTTATAAAGCCCTTTTTACATCAGCCGATGTCACAAAGTGCTGTACAGAAACCCAGCCTAAAACCAAACAGAAGCAAATGCAGATGTAGAAGCACGGTGGCTAGGAAAAAATCCCTAGAAAGGCCAGAAACCTAGGAAGAAACCTAGAGAGGAACCAGGCTCTGAGGGGTGGCCAGTCCTCTTCTGGCTGTGCCGGGTGGAGATATTAACAGTACATGTTAATATCAGGCCAAGATGTTCAAACATTCATAGATGATCAGCATGGTCAAATAATAATAATCACAGTGCTTGAGGAGGGTGCAACAGGTCAGCACCTCAGGAGTAAATGTCAGTTGGCTTTTCATAGCCGATCATGCAGACTTAGTGACAGCAGGTGCGGTAGAGAGAGAGAGAGTCAAAAAGCAGGTCCGGTGACCAAGTCAGGGTTCCATAGCTGCAGGCAGAACAGTTTAAACTGGAGCAGCAGCACGACCAGGTGGACTATGGACAGCAAGGAGTCATCTGGCCAGGTAGTCCTGAGGCATGGTCCTAGGGCTCAAGGCCCCCAAGAGAAGAGAAAGAGAGAATTAGAGGGAGCATATTTCACACAGAACACCGGATAAGACAGGATAAATAATCCAGATATAACAGACTGACCCTAGCCCCCGACACATAAACTATTGCAGCATAAATACTGGCGGCTGAGACAGGAGGGGTTGGGAGACACTGTGGCCTCGTCCGACGATACCCCCGGACAGGGCCAAACAGGCAAGATATAACCCCATCCACTTTCCCAAAGCACAGCCCCCACACACCACTAGAGGGATATCTTCAACCACCAACTTACTACCCTGAGACAAGGCTGAGTATAGCCCACAAAGCGCCAACCCAGACATGAAGATCACGTCAGAGACTCAACCCACTCAAGTGATACACCCCTCCTAGCATGGAAGAGCACCAGCAAGCCAGTGACTCAGCCCCCGTTATAGGGTTAGAGGCAGAGAATCCCAGTGGAGAGAGGGGAACCGGCCAGGCAGAGACAGCAAGGGTGGTTTGTCGCTCCAGAGCCTTTCTGTTCACCTTCACACCCCTGGGCCAGACTACACTCAATCATAGGACCTACTGAAGAGATGAGTCTTCAATAAAGACTTTAAAGGTTGAGACAGAGTGCGCGTCTCTCACATGGATAGGCAGACCATTCCATAAAAATGGAGCTCTATAGGAGAAAGCCCTGCCTCCAGCTGTTTGCTTAGAAATTCTAGGGACAATAAGGAGGCCTGCGTCTTATGACTGTAGCGCACATGTTGGCATGTACGGCAGAACCAAATAGGAAAGATAGATAGGAGCAAGCCCATGTAAGGCTTAGTAGGTTAGCAGTAAAACCTTGAAATCAGGCCTAGTCTTAACAGGAAGCCAGTGTAGAAAGGCTAGCACTAGTAATATGATCACATTTTTTGGTTCTTGCCAAGATTCTAGCAGCCGTGTTTAGCACTAATTGAAGTTTATTTACAAGTACAACATCGAGCAACACTGCACATGACCAAGGGTGCTCTGTTCTTAAAGGGGACATCAGTAATTAGCAGAACATAACACTTTAATGTTTTGTAGTAATTAAGAGCCAATGTTTACTTTTTTATTTGGGGCTATGGCAGTCACTTGCAAAACATTTGAACAGTGTCTCTGCGTGTCTTCTTTGATTTGAATGCAGACTGGTACACTAACTCCAGCCGCGCACAGATATGAGCTGTCAAAGGGGTACCAAGAGTTTTAATACTCAGAGGGAGACGGTATTTATTCCCTTTGAGTCAGGAACCAAAATGTGTTTTCTGCAGCATTCGGTCATATGATGAGTGGATCAGCTTTTCTATGTCACTTCCCGGCATGTCAACTAAGTCAGGATCACACTCAAACGGATTTCTCTCCAATAAGACATTTTCTCTTCTGAATCTACGGTCACTCATCTGCAGAATGTTAGAATATTTGAGTATTTCTCTTGCATGCTTGTGTTCAGTTTCCCTAATATGACAGTTGCACAGGCAGTGCGACACATTTATTTTAATTTCACAAAAAGTCAGCAAAGTCTGTTTGTTTTTTTGCCCACTATTCAATCCTATGGAATCTGTTTTCATCAGTATAGTCACGCAGCACACTGAACATCCTTTGTGCTGTTTCATGCTCAAAAATCGTAAGACAGAACAATATGTCCTTGTGAATAGCATCCCCGACATGTAGCTAACAAAAGTAAATGAACGGGCATCTCGGCCCTCACAACTCACATCCATTTGGAAAGCTGGGGAGTTTTTTAGTGGTTCAGTCAGTTTCCTATTGATTGTGAGCTATAGCATCAATTCTTAGATTTACAGTGTTATCAGAGAAAGGTATTGATGTGAGTTTCTGTGCCTCCCCACACCTTGTTTTCACCATATCGATTGTTGCGGTAATATACCTGAAATAGTGTGTGGTTTCATATCGTAGTGGGCCTAGCCATTCACCATGGGAATAGAGTGACCACATGTCTCGGATTGTGAGGGACAGTCCTCCATTTTGGACCTTTGTCCCGCAACCAAACAATCACGTCCCACATTTTATCAACACATTCAAACACCACCACCAATTTAGAAGAAAAAAAACATCTTTGTCCCGTATTTCAGTCAGACATTCCAACCTGTCTCTTGCAGTCCCGTTGCCTGTATACCTGTGTATACCTGTATATCGTAAGGATGTGGTAGCTTACAGCCATGGTGATGTTAAAGACTTTTCTCCAATCAGTGTTGAGATCTGATATTCTGCTCAGCACAAGATGAGACCTAGCCTATCATCAACCAGTATTTCTCAAAACCTTCCGGACTAAATTCCAGCAAACTTGGAGAGGACATTTAGGCCTCATAAACTACTTCAAAAATCTTCTGATGAAGAGCTAGAAAAGTAAGTAAATAGCCATATTAGACTGAAAGAGATAGGCACAGCAGTGGAAAGTAGGGTGCTGAAGGTGCAGCACCCCCTGAAAAATGTGAAAATAATCATAAATATTTTCACAACAATAGTGCATTGGGCCTTTACTAGTCTTGTATTAGTGACTTACAGTCACGTCAAACATTGCAGCCAAAACAACAGAAAAGTAGCTGCATTTGCATTTGTTTAAGCTGTTTTCTAGTGACATTTATTTGGATGAAATTTAGCCTGACAGAGAAAATGTGCTCACTAGTCAGGACACTGTTGTTTAGAGGAGCTAGCCAACAACAACACAGCTAACACAATCACTTCAAACTGAAGCTGGAAAGATTTCAAATTAGCTGCCCTTTGTTTCGTTTGACCTTTTACCAATTGACATTTCTTGGTATATAACCATAAAAATGGTACCAGCTGATTCATGATTTCAACTGGCTGAGAAACGTCGCCTCCCTGTCAAATCTACAATGTAGAAAACAAAAAGAAATGTGAGATAATATCTAGATGCTTTTTATAGTAGAGATCAAGTTTATACATTGACTGACTGGGCTGATGAGATAGTGGATTGAGATGTCAGATGGGACAGAGTAAATAGGCATTTTAACGTCATAGATTTAGTCGGTGTTAACTTGTGGAATAGACACCAGCTGGAATGCAGTTTTAACCAATCAGCATTCAGGATCACACCCACACATTGTATAAAAAAGCTGAATCAATATCTTGGAAGATCACATAATTATTATTTATTATTCTACATAACATAATCAAATATAATAGCATAATATAATGTTACTATTACATTAAAAACACCACCTCATGAGATTCAGGTGGTTGGTTAGCTGTATATTCCCAAAATATGATCATGCCACTAGGCAGAATGTGCTTTGATTGAGAAAAAAAATCATGAAGCTACATAGTTTATTAACACCATCTGCTCTAACTTGTGCATGAAACAGTAACTCAATATGATCTAAATGCATATTCTCATGAATCTGATTGAGATTAAACGATTGGCTATCAGATGCAGTTTGGACATTTCACTGTCAAAACATGAATAATTTTTATTCATGATTGACAGATGATGCATTGGCCTATTTTGAAGTTAGGTACAGGGTAGGTTGCACTGTCCCATAAATCCTCCTGTTGTCTCACATTTTTTTTATTTTAAATGTGGTCACCTTAAGTGGGAATGATTCAAGTGCAGCGGTCAAGTGCGGCCTTTTCCCACGATCTAAGGGCGCTCTCTGGTTGATTTTTATGTTTTAGATTTGAATAATTTTCATTTAGATTTTTAAGGTTATCCACATCATAGTGATTTTGAGAAACAAAGACACTCATTATTTTATATATATATTTTTTTTTGCAGGATTTTGGATATTCTCCTGCAACCCCATTTTCAAATCAGGCGACCCCACATGGGGTCGTGACCCCTAGTGTTGGAACCGCTGACCTATGGTTTACCACAGCATATCCAGACAGATGAGGGCGAGGCCTTTATACAGTATGATTGAGACATAAATTTAGTGTTGAAATATTTTTTGTTTGTTTTTTTCTACAGTCATTCAGGAGGGATTTTAAATACGCTGAAGTGCTGAACTGGATCACCATATTGGGATGCTCCATGTCCATCATAGGGTTGAGTTTAACAATAACATTCCAGATGGTGACCAGGTAAGATCCTACAGGGTTCCAGAACCAATTCAAAATATACAGTAACATTCCAGATGGTGACCAGGTAAGATCCTACAGGGTTCCAGAACCAATTAAAAATATACATTAACATTCCAGATGGTGACCAGGTAAGATCCTACAGGGTTCCAGAACCAATTCAAAATATACAGTAACATTCCAGATGGTGACCAGGTAAGATCCTACAGGGTTCCAGAACCAATTAAAAATATACAATAACATTCCAGATGGAGACCAGGTAAGATCCTACAGGGTTCCAGAACCAATTCAGAATGATCAATAGTGTAAAGAAGCCCTTTGTCTGATCCAACAGGACTTGATAGGTGAAACCATTATAAAACTCACTATTATTGAACCAACACATCCATAGCTACACATCTAACTTCCCTAACATAGTGTTGTCTATCACCTGTCCCCAGGAAATCACGCAAAACCAACCCAACGGTCCTCTTAGTGAGCGTCTGCATGTGTCTCCTGATCTTCACCCTCCTCTTCATGTTGGGAGTGGACAACCCTCATAAACAGCTGGGCAAACCTAAAATACAGGAGGACAACATTCTCCCCCCATCTGACACACACACAGAGCAGGACAGAGGGCCCTGTACTGCAGTGGCAGTCCTGCTGCAGTACTTCCTGTTGGGGACGTTCACCTGGAACACGCTGTACGCCACACATGTCTTCCTAATGATCAGAAACAGCCTGGCCACCAGCCCATCACACTTCACAGCCTATACCGTGGCCATCGGATGGGGTAGGACAGCATGGAGAAACATCAAGTATTTAGTAGTTTCGGCTGACATTAGACCTGGGCTCCTTGAACTAAAACTAATGCTAGGTGATATTTTCAGGCTCTAATAAGCCTGAAATAGAAATTAAAAGCTACTCGTATAGTGATGTTATGTCTTTAGAGGATGTATGTGTGGTATATATATACTATGTATATGGCTGCATGTAAATCTACCAGGAAATAACAACATCATTCTGTCTTTTAGGACTGCCTGCAGTTGTGGTGTCTCTCACCTTAGGAATTAGTTACAGAGTGGATGATCCACTGGGATACAGGCAGGAGGAATTGTGAGTCAATACTACTACTGTACTACTTCCTGGCCTACTTCTCTGTACTGTGTTGTACTATACTATGCTGTACTATATTATACTGTGCTGTTGTGTACTGTGCTATACTGTTCTATACTATACCTTACTCTACTGTGCTATACTACCAGTATTACACCTGAGTACTGTGCTGTGCTGTACTGCAATTTACTTCCTCTTCAGTGGTTATTGTATAATAGGTTCAATTTAAATTAAAGTGGGGCAATTGCTTTATAACATTTTATAACTCATGCTGTAAAAGGTTATCCCATTCAATGTTCGTATGCATGTTTGTAATGCATGCTAATAATTGGCCAAGAGCAATATAAAAAGTTCAAACATAAGTTATTCAAATAATGTTCTATTTCATTCAAAGGTTTCTTGTTTACTTTATACCATGTTACTCAAATAACAGGCGTTCTGTTTTGTCTGTCACATTGTCCCACTCTCTAATTCATTCATTTGACCTGTCAGTTGCTGGCTTGCTGCCCTCGATCCAAAGGGGAACTTTGACTTCAAGCTGCCAATGTTTTGGGGGTTCCTGGTCCCTGTGGCGTTCATGCTTATCTTCAACACGGTGGTGTTGATATGTTTTGCAGTTACAACATGCAAGACCAACCCACATTTAACCAGGTAACATTAATGGGGCATTTTGGAGGCACGAAGTACAAAGTTGTAGTCATTAAGATGTCTTGATTTAAATGCTTGTTAATGCTTTATTGTCTTACTTACTTAGCTTGTAATAAATAATATGTATTATTATTTTATTATTATTAATTGTCGTTCGTAAGAAAATCATCAAATGTAGTGAGCACCACGGCTCTAACCCACTCAGTCAATGGAAGCATACTGTTCTTATACCACAGCATTACAGCAGTCTATTACAGCAGTCTAAGTATGTTGGTTATGTTTCCCAGTACAAGAGACACATCGATGAATAAGAAGTTCCTCAGTAGCTTTTCTCTGGCTGTGGTGCTCGGTCTCTCCTGGATCCTGGGCTATCTGTTGCTCATTACCCAGAACCAGACCATGTACACCATACTCAACATCTCCTTCTGTGTTCTCACCACCACTCAGGTAGTAAATGTATGCACTCACTACTGTAAGTCACTCTGGATAAGTGCGTCTGCTAAATGACTCAAATGTAAACTAGAAATACTAGTGTCTATTGTACCACATAATCCAGACATGAATGAAAATTAGACACCTAGTAAACATAAATAAATTGAGCTGGTCTTTATGGAAACGCTACCTTTTGTTTTGTCATTTTGTTTGTCCTTGTGTGTTCCTGAAAATCCTTGATAACGTCTTTGTGTTTGTGTTTTCGCTCCACAGGGTTTGCAGATTTTCATTCTGTTCACCGCAAGAACATCAATTGTCAAGAAAATGATGGCAGATGCTTTGAAATCTGTCTCTAGTGTTGAGATCCCACGTCACACCAAGAGGTTCAGTCTATGGCGAGACAACCACAGTGATAACGTAGAATCATACACACAGCTGGACCCTATTGTGTCAACACATTAACCCTTTAACTGTCACATCATTTTTTTTCTTCTGAAAAACATGTGTATTTAACCTTAATATAGGCCATAAATAATTAGTATTTGATTGCTAACATCTCAACCAGCCTGTTCAGTTGCCCAATTATGTTAAACTAGTTATGTATTGGATTTAAATATGCTTTTGAAATCATCTGAAAAATGGTACATTAATTAACGTCATGTCTGCTTCAGTTACTTATAATGGAAGACAGGCCAAGATAAATGATGACTGATATCAAATATGAATACAATATGATATATTTGTGTGTCAATATATGACTATTCAAATATATATACATTAATGTTTACTGTTTATATGTTCATAATACCTGTAAAATTACATGTCCTGAAAACATTTGTGAAACAAATTGAAGATAACAGGCAGACTTTAAATACTGATATGAATATGAAAATATATTTATATTTGCACAGACAAAAAAATCCCACAACAATCTTTTTCCATTGTCCATAATAGCTAGCTTTGTCTAAATAGCATTCCTTTAATGTGCAACTCAACCGCCTGGTAGAGCATATTTTTCAAGAGTTCCTCAAATTAATAAATAACATATTAGTAATTTTGTGATACCAAAAATTATGTTTTAGAGGTCAACAACATTGTACAGACATGTAATATCCCATTTTATACACAATTAGTACTGACAATGTGTGATTAATCAGGTTAAGTTTTTCTCAAGTTCACGTCCGGGTTTTTAACCATCTTTGAATGTTTGTGTAAAAATATATAGGAGTCCAATAATGAAAACCACATGGTCATTTTACTAAATGGCATGACAAAATATGGTGAACTAAAGTTATGTTTATTTGAATTTACATTTGGTTGTCAGCCACTCAGTTGAGCTGCCGCTTAAAGGGTTCATTTCCAACTTGTTACTCACAGATTGATTGGCTGCAAGTTCAACCTTTGTCAATGTCTCATAGACTTCCATTATTGCCTATAGTAATACACACACCATTTATATATATCAAAAGTGTTATTGCCCAATAATGTTTTGGCAATGCACATGTTTGCAAATTGACATTGTTGGGTCAGTAAACCAAGGCAGACTGGTTCGGGGATGCAGAACCAGGTCAAGCTGGAAGAAAGCAGATCCAAAGGAGTGCTGTGGTGCAGAGGGAGATATGAAAGACTACGAAAGCAGGGAGGAATGAAAGGCTGAGGAAGAAAGCAGGGAGGTATAAAACACTGAGAAAGAATGCAGGCATGTCAGAGGGAGGTATGAAACACTGAGGAAGAAAGCAGGCATGTCAGAGGGAGGTATGAAAGGCTGAGGAAGAAAGCAGGCATGTCAGAGGGAGGTATGAAAGGCTGAGGAAGAAAGCAGGCATGTCAGAGGGAGGTATGAAAAGTTGAGGAAGAAAGCAGGCATGTCAGAGGGAGGTATGAAACACTGAGGAAGAAAGTAGGCATGTCAGAGGGAGGTATGAAAGGCTGAGGAAGAAAGCAGGCATGTCAGAGGGAGGTATGAAAGGCTGAGGAAGAAAGCAGGCATGTCAGAGGGAGGTATGAAAGGCAGAGGAAGAAAGCGGGCATGTCAGAGGGAGGTATGAAAGGCTTAGGAAGAAAGCAGGGAGGTATGAAACACTGAGGAAGAAAGCAGACATGTCAGAGGGAGGTATGAAAGGCTGAGGAAGAAAGCAGGCATGTCAGAGGGAGGTATGAAACACCAAGGAAGAAAGCAGGCATGTCAGAGGGAGGTATGAAAGGCTGAGGAAGAAAGCAGGCATGTCAGAGGGAGGTATGAAAGGCTGAGGAAGAAAGCAGGCATGTCAGAGGGAGGTATGAAAGGCGGAGGAAGAAAGCAGGCATGTCAGAGGGAGGTATGAAAGGCTGAGGAAGAAAGCAGGGAGGTATGAAACACTGAGGAAGAAAGCAGACATGTCAGAGGGAGGTATGAAAGGCTGAGGAAGAAAGCAGGCATGTCAGAGGGAGGTATGAAACACCGAGGAAGAAAGCAGGCATATCAGAGGGAGGTATGAAAGGCTGAGGAAGAAAGCAGGCATGTCAGAGGGAGGTATGAAACACCGAGGTAGAAAGTAGGCATATCAGAGGGAGGTATGAAAGGCTGAGGAAGAAAGCAGGCATGTCAGAGGGAGGTATGAAAGGCTGAGGAAGAAAGCAGGCATGTCAGAGGGAGGTATGAAAGGCTGAGGAAGAAAACAGGCATGTCAGAGGGAGGTATGTTTATAGTGTAGTCTGTAGTTTTTAGCCTGGTCTTTAGAGTGTAGTATGTAGTTTTTAGCCTGGTGTTTATAGTGTAGTCTGTAGTTTTTAGCCTGGTGTTTATAGTGTAGTCTGTAGTTTTTAGCCTGGTGTTTATAGTGTAGTCTGTAGTTTTTAGCCTGGTGTTCACTGTGTACATAGTGTACATAGTGTATGTGGATGTTGTCTATATACAGTATATACAGTATGTATATTTGACTGGTACTGTATGTATATATATATTATATATATATATACACTAATGTTCAAAAGTTTGGGGTCGCTTTGAAATGCCCTTGTTAAAAAAAAAAATTGTCCATTATAATACATTGTAGACATTATTAATCTTGTAAATTACTACTGTAGCTGGAAACTGCAGATATTTAAAGGAATATCTACATAGGCGTAAAGAGGCCCGTTTTCAGCATCATTCACTCCTGAGTTCCAATGGCTAATTGGGTTAGCTAATCTAAGTTTATCATTTTAAAAGGCTAATTGATCATTAGAAAACCCTTTTGCAATTATGTTAGCACAGCTGAAAACTGTTGTTCTGATTAAAGAAGCAATAAAACTGTCCATCTTTAGACTGTTGAGTATATGGAGCATCAGCATTTGTTGGTTCGATTACAGGCTCAAAATGGCCAGAAACAAATAACTTTCTTCTGAAAGTCATCAGTCTAGTCTTGTTCTGAGAAATTAAGGCTATTCCATGGATTATGGCTGTCTTTGCTACAGATAAGACTTGCTCTATATTTGATTTAAGATGTTCATTAAGAGGTTAGGTTAAGAGTCTTCTATGATTGAGAATTGTGTAGGAAAATTGCTTTCACTTCAGATGTGCAAACATGTATGATGCATTTAACTTATGAAATGATTATTACCCATATATAACCTTACTGTTTTTAGTTTGGTTTATGAATTTTTAAGTTTGGTTTATAGTCAATGATTGATTTATGTTTTGTCTGTTTGCTGCGACATTTACATTTTACATTTAAGTCATTTAGCAGACGCTCTTATCCAGAGTGACTTACAAATTGGTGCGTTCGAGAGATACAATAGCATCAATGAAGACATTGTTTCAGACTTTTATCCAAACACGTACGATTTACTGTTAAGCCATTGTTTACATACTGTGAAGAGACTACTGTCAGGTCTCAGATACAGTTGATAACAGAGTAGCCTTTGCTATCAGCCGTTTATTGGCAGTGATAATGACTTATTTCTCTCATAAAGTACAATAGAAAACCTTTCTACCCGGATGCAGACACAATGAAACTGGAACAGCATGGATAATCTTTATAGCATGATTATAGCAACTGACACTATGTGTCCTTGTTTATGTGGTTTACTGAGTTAATTATCTTTTATAAAGTATCTTTATCACAGGGGAATCTCACCACATCCTATGCCATTCCAACCACCATTGACATAACTACCCCAACTACTACTTGTCACGGTTCATGAATCCACTGCCTCTTTTTCTCTCTCTCTCTCTCTCTCTCTCTCCCGTGTTTGTGTGGGCGTGGTTCCCAATCTCGGCCTGATTGTCTGCTCCAGCTGGAACCACTTATCTTCCCTTTATATGTTCTGTAACCAGTGTTTCTTGTTGTCAGATCGTTGTTACTTCCCTGAGGTTGTGTCGTGTGTCTGTGCTCTTCTCTCACCGCCCTTGTGTGGATTATCTGCTGTGCTCCTTCCTACCCATCCGGACACACTCCCCTGGATTTCTCAGCACGCTATCATTGGAAGATGCGCCCTAGTCCCTGGGTCGGATTCCGTCTGAGTACAGTCTGTCTGTCCTGTTGCTGTTGTAAACTGTAGTCATTAAACCATCGTTGCTTGCATCTTGCATCCGCCTCTGTATTGTCACAGAACGATCTGACCATACCATGGATGCAGCGAGTTCAACGAGTCTGACCGAATTCATTTCCCGCAGTATCACGAGAATGGATCAACAAGAGGAGAACATCTCCAGCACAGATCGGGCAGTACAAGCCCTTGCGACGCAGGTATCCCAGCTGATCCAACAATTACAACATCTGAGGGGTTCCGCTGCGCCACCTACACCGGCAGTTCAACCCGCCCCGCCAGAGCCGGATTCCCAGCTAGAGCCACGGCTACCGATACCAGAGGGTTATTCAGGTGATCCTGACTATTGCAGAGCCTTTCTTACGAGATGTTCCATGCATTTCTCGTTACAGCCACGGACCTTCAATCGTGAACAGTCTAAGGTAGCATTCATACTCACACTGCTATCAGGCAAAGCGGCTCTTTGGGGAACGGCGGTGTGGGCGAACCAGGACCCATGCTGCACCTCTTTCCAGACACTCTCCGAGGAGATGAGAAGGGTCTTCGATCGGGCCGTGGCGGGTAGGGAGGCGGCCAGACTACTCGCTGACCTTCGCCAAGGAGACCGTTCAGTATCAGAATACTCCATCCAATTCCGCACTCTGGCCGCAGAGTGTCAGTGGAACGAGGAGGCGCAGTGGGACATGTTCCTGCATGGGCTGGAGGACCGGATCCAGAAGGAGATTTATGTTCTGGACCTTCCCAGGAGTTTAAATGGACTAGTGGAACTAGCCTTGAGGGTCGACGCTCGTCTGAGTCGTATTGGCCGCCGAGCATGCCCTAACAGACCATATAACGACACGGAGGGCGGGCATGCCAGCGGCGGGAACACGGCCAGTTCAGCCTCCGCTCACGAACCCAGGCAGCTGGGGAGAGCTCGCCTCTCCCGGGAAGAGAGGGAGAGGCGGAGATCCCAAGGACTCTGTCTCTACTGTGGTAGAGCGGGCCACTTTATCCACTCCTGCCCGGTAAAAGATCAGGCCCGGTAGTAAACATGAGGCTACTATCGGGTGGTGTCACCACAGAGAAGACCTCATCATCTACTCTCCTCCCGGTAAGACTAAGATGGGCCACCCACACGCACGACACCCAAGCCTTACTGGACTCAGGAGCAGAGGGTAATTTCATGGACTTCAAGCTCGCTCACAAACTCCAGATCCCTATCACCTCACTCACGCACAAGATATCCGTCAACGCTCTCAATGGTCAAGAACTCCCCAACATTTCTCACACCACTGAACCTATCACACTCATCACTTCTGGCAATCACACTGAGACACTATCATTTCTACTCATGGACTCACCCCTTGCACCATTAGTTCTCGGCCACCCTTGGCTCACCTAACACAACCCCAGAGTTGACTGGGGTCTTAACTCTATATCCATGTGGAGTAACAAGTGTCTTGAGTCCTGTTTAGTGTCTGCCTGTTCGTCTGTGTCTGATTCTGTGTTTCTAGAGGAGGCAGTGGATTTGTCTAACGTGCCCGTTGAATACCTCGACCTGAAGGAGGTGTTCAGTAAGTCCCGTGCTGCTTCTCTTCCTCCGCATCGTCCCTATGACTGTGCTATAGAATTATTGCCAGGTGAGTCTCCGCCTAAAGGCAAGTTATATTCACTCTCTGTTCCTGAGAGGGAGGCTATGGAGAGATACATCTCTGATTCTCTGGCATCTGGATTCATTCGTCCTTCCTCTTCTCCAGCGGGGGCGGGGTTCTTCTTTGTGGGAAAGAAGGACGGATCTCTGCGTCCTTGCGTTGATTACCGTGGGTTGAATAATATCACAGTGAAGAATACCTATCCCTTACCGTTGATGTCCTCAGCCTTTGAAAGGTTACAGGGAGCATCCGTGTTCACTAAGTTGGATTTACGTAATGCATATCATTTGGTTCGCATAAGGGGGGGGGACGAATGGAAGACCGCGTTTAACACCCCCAGAGGGCACTTCGAATATTTGGTCATGCCTTTTGGGCTATCCAACTCCCCAGCGGTTTTTCAGGCACTCGTCAATGACGTGCTGAGAGATATGATTGATCAGTTCATATATGTTTACCTGGATGACATACTGATTTTTTCTTCTTCTCTCCAGGAACACGTTCAGCACGTCAGACGAGTGCTTCAGAGGTTGTTGGAGAATGGACTTTTTGTCAAGACGGAGAAATGCATTTTTCATGCACAATCCGTTCCATTCCTAGGTTACATCGTCTCGACTGAAGGTATTCGCATGGATCCTGACAAGGTTAAGGCTGTGGTGGATTGGCCAAGCCCAGATTCCCGTAAGGCCCTACAGAGGTTTCTGGGATTCGCCAACTTCTACCGGCGTTTCGTTCGCAACTTTAGTCAGATAGTCGCTCCTCTTACCGCCTTAACCTCCCCCAGAGTGCCGTTCAGGTGGTCCGATACAGCCGAGGCTGCATTCGCCAAACTCAAGAGCCGCTTTGTTTCGGCTCCCATCCTCATAGCTCCCGATCCCTCGCGTCAGTTCGTAGTAGAGGTGGACGCTTCAGAGGTGGGGGTAGGTGCGGTACTTTCCCAACGTTCCTCTTCTGACGACAAGATGCACCCTTGTGCGTTCCTTTCCCATCGGTTATCACCTGCGGAACGCAACTACGACATTGGCAACAGAGAGTTGTTGGCAGTGAAGTTAGCACTGGAGGAGTGGCGCCATTGGTTAGAGGGTTCGGGGGTACCTTTTATAGTTTGGACCGATCACAAAAATTTGGAATATATCAGAACCGCTAAGCGACTCAACTCCAGACAGGCGCGGTGGGCACTCTTTTTCGGACGTTTTGACTTCTCTCTCTCGTATCGCCCGGGTTCCAAGAATGTCAAACCCGATTCCCTTTCTCGCATTTTTGACCATTCCGAACGCCCATCCACTCCCGAGTACATCCTACCCGGGACCCTAGTGGTTTCCACACTCACATGGGAGGTTGAATCGAGGGTCAAAACGGCCTTAGAAGGGGTAACGCCTCCGCCCGGTTGCCCGCCTAATCGGTTGTTTGTGCCGGAGGGGTGTCGGTCCGATGTTATTCGGTGGGGCCATTGCTCCAACGTAGCGTGTCATCCAGGAGTCAGCCGCACTAGCTTTTTGGTTAAGCAACGCTTTTGGTGGCCACTGATGGCTCGTGACATTCACAGTTTTGTCTTGGCTTGCTCGGTTTGTGCCACTGGGAAGACTTCTAATCGACCCCCAGATGGGTTACTCCAACCGCTGTCGGTCCCTTCGAGACCCTGGTCCCACATCGCGCTAGATTTTGTTACCGGCCTCCCGCCTCCCAGGGCAAGACGGTGGTGTTGACCGTGGTGGACCGGTTCTCGAAGGCGGCTCATTTTATTCCCTTGCCTAAATTACCATCTGCCAAGGAGACAGCGGTAGCTGTCGTGGATCACGCTTTCGCTTACATGGCCTGCCGATGGACGTAGTTTCTGACAGGGGGCCCCAATTTGTGTCCAAGTTTTAGCAAGAGTTTTGTAGGTTACTGGGAGCGAGTGTCAGCCTGTCTTCAGGGTTTCATCCCCAGAGCAACGGTCAAACGGAGAGGGCCAACCAAGATTTGGAGAGAGTGTTGCGATGTTTGGTTTCTAAGAATCCCTCTTCCTGGAGTCAACAACTCTCTATGGTTGAGTACGCTCACAATTCGTTGCCAGTGGCAGCTACGGGTCTCTCTCCGTTTGAGTGTAGTTTAGGTTACCAGCCACCTATCTTTCCCAGTACGGAGTCCGAGGTCACTGTTCCTTCCGCTCACGCTTTCATCCAGAGGTGCCGTCACGCATGGAGCAGAGCCCGTGAGACTCTTCTCCGGGTGGGGCGCGCACCAAGGCTAAGGCCGATCGCCACCGGTCGAAGCCTCCGGTATACGTCGTTGGCCAAAGAGTGTGGCTTTCTACTAAGAACATTCCACTCCGATCCGTTTCGAACAAACTTGCCCCCAAATTTATCGGCCCGTTCAGAGTCACCAGGATCATTAGTCCGGTGGCGGTCCGGCTCAAGCTTCCTCCGGCGTATAGGAGAATTCATCCTACCTTTCATGTGTCTAAAATAAAACCTGTGTTTCAGGCACGCATTAACCCGCCGGTCCCGGTTCCCCCGCCGCCACGACTTGTTGATGGGGAACCCACCTTTTCTGTCAATTGTATTTTGGACTCTAGAAGGAGGGGACGCGGATTCCAGTACCTGGTGGACTGGGAGGGTTACGGCCCGGAGGAGAGAAGTTGGGTACCTGCTAGGGACATTCTGGATCACTCCCTTATCGATGATTTCAATCGACAGGTAAATTCGCCTGGGAACGCCAAGAGGCGTTCCTAGGGGGGGGGTATTGTCACGGTTCATGAATCCACTGCCTCTTTTTCTCTCTCTCTCTCTCTCTCTCTCTCTCTCCCGTGTTTGTGTGGGCGTGGTTCCCAATCTCGGCCTGATTGTCTGCTCCAGCTGGAACCACTTATCTTCCCTTTATATGTTCTGTAACCAGTGTTTCTTGTTGTCAGATCGTTGTTACTTCCCTGAGGTTGTGTCGTGTGTCTGTGCTCTTCTCTCACCGCCCTTGTGTGGATTATCTGCTGTGCTCCTTCCTACCCATCCGGACACACTCCCCTGGATTTCTCAGCACGCTATCATTGGAAGATGCGCCCTAGTCCCTGGGTCGGATTCCGTCTGAGTACAGTCTGTCTGTCCTGTTGCTGTTGTAAACTGTAGTCATTAAACCATCGTTGCTTGCATCTTGCATCCGCCTCTGTATTGTCACACTACTGCTCCTATAACCCCTGACCCTCCAACCACTACTGCCCCTATAACCCCTGACCCTCCAACCACTACTGCCCCTATAACCCCTGACCCTCCAACCACTACTGCCCCTATAACCCCTGACACTCCAACCACTACTGCCACTATAACCCCTGACACTCCAACCACTACTGCCCCTATAACCCCTGACACTCCAACCACTACTGCCCCTATAACCCCTGACACTCCAACCACTACTGCCCCTATAACCCCTGACACTCCAACCACTACTGCCCCTATAACCCCTGACACTCCAACCACTACTGCCCCTATAACCCCTGCCACTCCAACCACTACTGCCCCTATAACCCCTGCCACTCCAACCACTACTGCCCCTATAACCCCTGACACTCCAACCACTACTGCCCCTATAACCCCTGACACTCCAACCACTACTGCCCCTATAACCCCTGACACTCCAACCACTACTGCCCCTATAACCCCTGACACTCCAACCACTACTGCCCCTATAACCCCTGACACTCCAACCACTACTGCCCCTATAACCCTGACCCTCCAACCACTACTGCCCCTATAACCCCTCACCCTCCAACCACTACTGCCCCTATAACCCCTCACACTCCAACCACTACTGCCCCTATAACCCCTGACCCTCCAACCACTACTGCCCCTATAACTCCTGACCCTCCAACCACTACTGCCCCTATAACCCCTGACCCTCCAACCACTACTGCCCCTATAACCCCTGACCCTCCAACCACTACTGCCCCTATAACCCCTCACCCTCCAACCACTACTGCCCCTATAACCCCTGACCCTCCAACCACTACTGCCCCTATAACCCCTGACCCTCCAACCACTACTGCCCCTATAACCCTGACCCTCCAACCACTACTGCCCCTATAACCCCTGACCCTCCAACCACTACTGCCCCTATAACCCCTGACACTCCAACCACTACTGCCCCTATAACCTCTGACACTCCAACCACTACTGCCCCTATAACCCCTGACACTCCAACCACTACTGCCCCTATAACCCCTGACACTCCAACCACTACTGCCCCTATAACCCCTGACACTCCAACCACTACTGCCCCTATAACCCCTGACACTCCAACCACTACTGCCCCTATAACCCCTGACACTCCAACCACTACTGCCCCTATAACCCCTGACACTCCAACCACTACTGCCCCTATAACCCCTGACACTCCAACCACTACTGCCCCTATAACCCCTGACACTCCAACCACTACTGCCCCTATAACCCCTGACACTCCAACCACTACTGCCCCTATAACTCCTGACCCTCCAACCACTACTGCCCCTATAACCCCTCACCCTCCAACCACTACTGCCCCTATAACCCCTGACCCTCCAACCACTACTGCCCCTATAACCCCTGACCCTCCAACCACTACTGCCCCTATAACCCCTGACCCTCCAACCACTACTGCCCCTATAACCCCTGACCCTCCAACCACTACTGCCCCTATAACCCCTGACCCTCCAACCACTACTGCCCCTATAACCCCTGACCCTCCAACCACTACTGCCCCTATAACCCCTGACCCTCCAACCACTACTGCCTCTATAACCCCTGACCCTCCAACCACTACTGCCCCTATAACCCCTGACACTCCAACCACTACTGCCCCTATAACCCCTGACACTCCAACCACTACTGCCCCTATAACCCCTGACACTCCAACCACTACTGCCCCTATAACCCCTGACACTCCAACCACTACTGCCCCTATAACCCCTGACACTCCAACCACTACTGCCCCTATAACCCTGACACTCCAACCACTACTGCCCCTATAACCCCTGACACTCCAACCACTACTGCCCCTATAACCCCTGACACTCCAACCACTACTGCCCCTATAACCCTGACACTCCAACCACTACTGCCCCTATAACCCCTGACACTCCAACCACTACTGCCCCTATAACCCCTGACACTCCAACCACTACTGCCCCTATAACCCCTGACACTCCAACCACTACTGCCCCTATAACCCCTGACACTCCAACCACTACTGCCCCTATAACCCCTGACACTCCAACCACTACTGCCCCTATAACCCTGACACTCCAACCACTACTGCCCCTATAACCCCTGACACTCCAACCACTACTGCCCCTATAACCCCTGACACTCCAACCACTACTGCCCCTATAACCCCTGACACTCCAACCACTACTGCCCCTATAACCCCTGACACTCCAACCACTACTGCCCCTATAACCCCTGACACTCCAACCACTACTGCCCCTATAACCCCTGACACTCCAACCACTACTGCCCCTATAACCCCTGACACTCCAACCACTACTGCCCCTATAACCCCTGACCCTCCAACCACTACTGCCCCTATAACCCCTCACCCTCCAACCACTACTGCCCCTATAACCCCTCACACTCCAACCACTACTGCCCCTATAACCCCTGACCCTCCAACCACTACTGCCCCTATAACCCCTGACCCTCCAACCACTACTGCCCCTATAACCCCTGACCCTCCAACCACTACTGCCCCTATAACCCCTGACCCTCCAACCACTACTGCCCCTATAACCCCTGACCCTCCAACCACTACTGCCCCTATAACCCCTGACCCTCCAACCACTACTGCCCCTATAACCCCTGACCCTCCAACCACTACTGCCCCTATAACCCCTGACCCTCCAACCACTACTGCCCCTATAACCCCTGACACTCCAACCACTACTGCCCCTATAACCCTGACCCTCCAACCACTACTGCCCCTATAACCCTGACACTCCAACCACTACTGCCCCTATAACCCCTGACACTCCAACCACTACTGCCCCTATAACCCCTGACACTCCAACCACTACTGCCCCTATAACCCCTGACACTCCAACCACTACTGCCCCTATAACCCCTGACACTCCAACCACTACTGCCCCTATAACCCCTGACACTCCAACCACTACTGCCCCTATAACCCCTGACACTCCAACCACTACTGCCCCTATAACCCCTGACACTCCAACCACTACTGCCCCTATAACCCTGACACTCCAACCACTACTGCCCCTATAACCCCTGACACTCCAACCACTACTGCCCCTATAACCCCTGACACTCCAACCACTACTGCCCCTATAACCCTGACACTCCAACCACTACTGCCCCTATAACCCCTGACACTCCAACCACTACTGCCCCTATAACCCCTGACCCTCCAACCACTACTGCCCCTATAACCCCTCACCCTCCAACCACTACTGCCCCTATAACCCCTCACACTCCAACCACTACTGCCCCTATAACCCCTGACCCTCCAACCACTACTGCCCCTATAACCCCTGACCCTCCAACCACTACTGCCCCTATAACCCTGACCCTCCAACCACTACTGCCCCTATAACCCCTGACCCTCCAACCACTACTGCCCCTATAACCCCTGACCCTCCAACCACTACTGCCCCTATAACCCCTGACCCTCCAACCACTACTGCCCCTATAACCCCTGACCCTCCAACCACTACTGCCCCTATAACCCCTGACCCTCCAACCACTACTGCCCCTATAACCCCTGACCCTCCAACCACTACTGCCCCTATAACCCCTGACACTCCAACCACTACTGCCCCTATAACCCCTGACACTCCAACCACTACTGCCCCTATAACCCCTGACACTCCAACCACTACTGCCCCTATAACCCCTGACTCTCCAACCACTACTGCCCCTATAACCCCTGACACTCCAACCACTACTGCCCCTATAACCCCTGACACTCCAACCACTACTGCCCCTATAACCCCTGACCCTCCAACCACTACTGCCCCTATAACCCCTCACCCTCCAACCACTACTGCCCCTATAACCCCTCACACTCCAACCACTACTGCCCCTATAACCCCTGACCCTCCAACCACTACTGCCCTATAACCCCTGACCCTCCAACCACTACTGCCCCTATAACCCCTGACCCTCCAACCACTACTGCCCCTATAACCCCTGACACTCAAACCACTACTGCCCCTATAACCCTGACCCTCCAACCACTACTGCCCCTATAACCCCTGACACTCCAACCACTACTGCCCCTATAACCCCTGACACTCCAACCACTACTGCCCCTATAACCCCTGACCCTCCAACCACTACTGCCCCTATAACCCCTGACCCTCCAACCACTACTGCCCCTATAACCCCTGACCCTCCAACCACTACTGCCCCTATAACCTCTGACCCTCCAACCACTACTGCCCCTATAACCCCTGACACTCCAACCACTACTGCCCCTATAACCCCTGACACTCCAACCACTACTGCCCCTATAACCCCTGACCCTCCAACCACTACTGCCCCTATAACCCCTGACCCTCCAACCACTACTGCCCCTATAACCCTGACACTCCAACCACTACTGCCCCTATAACCCCTGACACTCCAACCACTACTGCCCCTATAACCCCTGACCCTCCAACCACTACTGCCCCTATAACCCCTGACCCTCCAACCACTACTGCCCCTATAACCCCTGACACTCCAACCACTACTGCCCCTATAACCCCTGACCCTCCAACCACTACTGCCCCTATAACCCCTCACCCTCCAACCACTACTGCCCCTATAACCCCTGACCCTCCAACCACTACTGCCCCTATAACCCCTCACCCTCCAACCACTACTGCCCCTATAACCCCTCACCCTCCAACCACTACTGCCCCTATAACCCCTGACCCTCCAACCACTACTGCCCCTATAACCCCTGACCCTCCAACTAGTGCTCCTCCAACTAATGACACTCCAACTACTGATATGCCAACTACTGACCTTCCAACTACTCCAACTACCGGCATTTCAACTACCGGCACTCCAACTACTGACACACCAACTACAACACACCAACTACCGGCACTCCAACTACTGACACACCAACTACAACACACCAACTACTGTCACTCCAACTACTGACACACAAACTACGACACACCAACTACCGGTACTTGAACTATTGACACTCCAACTGCTGACACGTCAATTACTTACCCTCCAACTACTGAATACCCTGCAGCTACTACTGGTCATCCAACTACTGGTTACCTAACAGAGAGAATACAGTAGAAGGCAACCGTCAAAGCAGTGATTTATGACGTATTTTATGGGTCACTTGGTAACACCCATATATGTACATCCTGTCCTTCCATTCTCACGCTATTGAGTGAGTGTTTATTTAACTTCTTATGGCTGCCATCCCGTTAATAGGATAATTCTCATCAACAACCGCTGAATTGCATAGCGCCACATTCAAATAATATTACTAAAAATATTTATATTAATGAAATCACAAGTGCAATATAGCAAAACAGCTTAGCCTTTTGTTAATCCACCTGTCGTGTCAGATTTTGAAAATATGCTATACAGTGAAATCAATCCAAGCATTTGTGTAAGTTTATCGATCGCTCAACAAAACATTATGTACACCGAGCATCAAGTAGATTGGTCACGAAAATCAGAAAAGCAATCAAATTAATCGTTTACCTTTGATGATCTTCGGATGTTTTCACTCACGAGACTCCCAGTTACACAATAAACTCTGTTACGCTTACAAAACGATGCTGGCACCCGGCCATACAATGACACAATGTTATCTTTCTCGCTCATTTTTCAAAATAAAATCCTGAAACTATGTCTAAAGACTGTTGACACCTTGAGGAAGCGATAGGAAAAGGAATCTAGTTGATATCCCTTTAAATGGAGCAAAGGCAGGCTATGGAACATGGAGTTTTCAAAATAGAAGTCACTTCCTGGTTTGATTTTCCTCAGGGAAATTTGCCTGCAATATCAACTCTGCCTGCAATATTAACCCCAGAACACTAAATAAGAAATTAAAATAAACCCTGAACACTAAAGAAGAAATTAAACATTTCTCCTAGACAAATTGTAGGTGTACTGTGTTCCTCGTGTCAAGAACACAATGACAAAACCATCTAAGACATTCTTTGGGATGCCCCTGATTGTTTTAATGGAGTGCTGGATATGAGTGACGGCCATATGGGTTACGTTTTCCAACAAGAAAACCACAGCACCCTATTTCAAACAAAAGCCGGGGATTTTTCTCCAGCGCTGCGGATGAGAGAATGGCTTAAGATACGGCTTGCGCTATGCCAGATCGAACCGGCCCTGAGTGGGACAACCCTGATGGGGACGCACTGGAAGAGGAAGTCTGCAGGCGAGATGATTTGAAAGCCATAAGAATCTCTTCAGTAGCGTATAGTCCCGACTCCAAAGTGACCATTTTTTGCCCTGAATTCAATAGTTCCAATGCAACCAAATCAGTTAGTTCGTATGTATTTTCAAAAGCCTGCACGGAGGTCAATTATTTTGTGCCTGTCTTTAGCTGTAGGTGGGGGGATTAACATACGTTCCTTAACATGATGAAACAACTGGAAAATATTTTCCAACATCGTGAACAATTACGCCGATGGGCGCTTCTACAATTACGCCGATGGACTCAGGGCCCAAAGACAAGACGGTTGATCTATCCAGGGAAAGAAAACATACGGAACCTGGATGGAGCAGGATATCGTGCGGGGAAGATACATTGTCTGAACCAGTCAGACCCTGAAGATGGGGATTTAAAGACGGATGGATGTGTTTGTTGACCATAGAGCCTCCCCCTTTTCTGTAACAAGGGAATAGTAAAATTGTTTAACTAATTATAACATGTTTAATTCCTTATGGGTACCTGGGACGGTAGCGTCCAACCTGGCCAACATCCGGTGAAATTGCAGAGCGCCAAATTCAAATTAAATTACTATAAATATTTAACTTTCATGAAATTACAAGTGTAATGCATCAAAATAAAGCTTAACTTGTTTTTAATCCAGCCGCCGTGTCAGATTTCAAAAAGGCTTTACAGCGAAAGCAAACCATTCGATTATCTGAGGACAGCGCTCAGCACACAAAACGTTACATACAGTTACCAGCCAAGTAGATTAGTCACGAAAGTCAGAAATAGCAATAAAATTAATCACTTACCTTTGATGATCTTCGTATGGTTGCACTCACAAGACTCCCAGTTACACAATAAATGTTTGTTTTGTCCGATAAAGTCCTTCTTTATATCCAAAAACCTCAATTTTGTTGGCGCATTTTGTTTTGTAATCCAATGGCTCAAAAGCAGACGAAAATTACAAATACTACCGGTAAAGTTCGTAGAAACATGTCAAACGATGTTTATAATCAATCCTCAGGTCGTTTTTAACCTAAATAATCGATAATATTTCAACCGGACAATAGCGTCGTCAGTATAAAAGAAAAAGTAAAGCAGCAAACAGCTCTGGGGACATCCCACTATCCACTCACTCAAAGTTGTTATTCTCCCTCATTCTCAGAATAAAAGCCTGAAACAATGGCTAAAGACTGTTCATAGTGGAAGCCATAGGGAACGGAATCTGGGTCCTATCCCTGTAAATGGTGGATAAGCTTTCAGTGGAAAACAGCCATTTCAAAATAATGGCACTTCCTGGATGGATTTTCCACAGGTTTTCGCCTGCCATTTCAGTTCTGTTATACTCACAGACATTATTTTAACAGTTTTAGAAACTTTGGAGTGTTTTCTTTACAAATATATTATATGCATAACCTAGCTTCTGGGCCTGAGTAGCAGGCAGTTTACTTTGGGCAAGCTTTTTATCCGGTGGTGAAAATAGTGCCCCCTACCCTAGTGAGGTTAAAAGGTCTGTACTAAAGATTTAGAATTAAATCAAGGGTTTTAAAATTGTATCTTACCTTTAACGAAAGGAATCTCAGTTTTTTCTCTCTCTCATTCTCTCAGAGAAAGGCTTCTGGGAAAGAGGTGTGTGTGTGTGTGTGTGTGTCTCCTTAAATGTGTTTCAAAACAACGTTTTTTTCAGGGGGTGTGTGTGTCTCTGAAATTGTTTTTAAAACATATACTTTAAAAAAATAGTGTTTTAAACACTAGGGGGTCAATTGCACATAGGGTTTCTCCAAAACAACAGGTGTTATTTCATGAGCTACGCCCCAGGGTTTACACACACCTAGAGAATCTTCAATATAATCAAAAGGCCTTATTTTTATATGAATATTTTCTTACAACAGACAGTTATAAATATACGCAGTTAAAGGGTATTAAATGTTAGTACTGTGGGGTAATAATATATATTTATCTGTTGTATAAACATTTTTTGTGTATAAAAACATTCTGGCTTGGTTAAATATTGCATCGTAAAATTGATGAACTAATTATAACATGTATAAAAGGTATGTACTAAAGATTTAGAATTAAATAAAGGGTTTTAATTGTATCTTACCTTTAATGAAAGGAATCTCAGCTTTTTCTCTCTCTCTTTCTCTGTGTGTGTCTCAGAGAAAGCCTTCTTGGGAAAGAGGTGTGTATGTGTGTGTGTGTCTCTGCAATTGTGTTTGAAACAATTCAACATTAGGGGGTCATTTGCACATAGGGTTCTCAAAACAAAAATTTTCCCGAGCATCTCATTTACCTTCAAGGAGGTTGAAATATCAGGCTCTCTCTGTCTATGTACCTCAAAAGGTGTGTGTGTGTCTCTGCATTTGTTTTAAACATTGTTTTTAACACTAGGAGTTCATTTGCACATAGGGTTCCCCCAAAACAACAGGTGTTATTTCCTGAGGATGGGTGGGGGATTAACAGTCAACAAAATGTTAGATATTACTGCACTGTTGGATCTCTCTCTCTCTCTCTCTCTCTCTCTCTCTCTCTCTCTCTCTCTCTCTCTCTCTCTCTCTCTCTCTCTCTCTCTCTCTCTCTCTCTCTCTCTCTCTCTCTCTCTCTCTCTCTCTCTCTGTCTCTCTGTCTCTCTCTCTGTCTCTCTGTCTCTGTCTCTCTCTCTCTCTCTCTCTTTTGAAATAGATCGTCAAGAGGGTAGTGGTTTACAGGGCTCTAAAAGCCAGAGAGGTTCAGCTACACACACGTATGGTTGCTTTACTTCTAGAATACCAACAGAACTCACATCATTAATTGACCAAATGAATGAGACAGGGCCAACCTCCCCACCAACACCCATTATCACAGGTCCCCCCGGAACTCATTTCCCTAATTAACCGAATGAGACAGGGTCAACCTCCCCATCAATCAAATCAAATCAAATGTATTTATATAGCCCTTCGTACATCAGCTGATATCTCAAAGTGCTGTACAGAGGCCAGAACCTAGGAAGAAACCTAGAGAGGAACCAGGCTATGAGGGGTGGCCAGTCCTCTTCTGGCTGTGCCGGGTGGAGATTATAACAGAACATGGCCAAGATGTACCAATGTTCATAAATGACCAGCAGGGTCAAATAATAAGAATCATAGTAGTTCAGCAGTAGTGCAGCAAGTCACCACGTCAGGAGGAAATGTCAGTTGGCTTTTTATAGCCGATCATTAAGAGTATCTCTACCACTCCTGCTGTTTCTAGATAGTTGAAAATAGCAGGTCTGGGACAGGTAGCACGTCCGGTGAACAGGTCAGGATTCCATAGCCGCAGGCAGAACAGTTGAAACTGGAGCAGCAGCACAGCCAGGTGGACTGGGGACAGCAAGGAGTCATCGTGCCAGGTAGTCCTGAGGCATGGTCCTGGGGCTCAGGTCCTCCGAGAGAAAGAAAGAATAAGAGAGAGCATACTTAAATTCACACAGGACACCGGATAAGGCAGGAGAAGTACTCCAGATATAACAGACTGACCCTAGCCCCCCGACACATAAACTACTGCAGAATAAATACTGGAGGCTGAGACAGGAGGGGTCAGGAGACACTGTGGCCCCATCCAACCCAGACATGAAGATCACATCAGTGACTCAACCCACTCAAGTGACGTAACCCTCCTAGGGATGGCATGAAAGAGCACCAGTAAGCCAGTGACTCAGCCCCTGTAATAGGGTTAGAGGCAGAGAATCCCAGTGGAAAGAGGGGAACCGGCCAGGCAGAGACAGCAAGGGCGGTTCATTGCTCCAGAGCCTTTCCGTTCACCTTCACACTCCTGGGCCAGACTACACTCAATCCTATGACCCACTGAAGAGATGAGTCTTCAGTAAAGACTTAAAGGTTGAGACCGAGTCTGCGTCTCTCACACGGGTAGGAAGACCATTCCATAAGCTCTATAGGAGAAAGCCCTCCCTCCAGCTGTTTGCTTAGACGTTCTAGGGACAATTAGGAGGCCTGCGTCTTGTGACCGCAGCGTACATGTAGGTATGTACGGCAGGACCAAATCAGAAAGATAGGTAGGAGCAAGCCGATGTAATGCTTTGTAGGTTAACAGTAAAACCTTGAAATCAGCCCTTGCCTTAACAGGAAGCCAGTGTAGGGAGGCTAGCACTGGAGTAATATGATCACATTTGTTGGTTCTAGTCAGGATTCTAGCATCATTTTTGGACAGAAAGTTTCTGATTTTTGCAATGTTACGTAGATGGAAAAAAGCTGTCCTTGAAACAGTCTTGATATGTTCGTCAAAAGAGAGATCATCAATAACTCAGACACCTGAACACCCATTATCACAGGTCCCCCCGGAACTCATATCCTTAATTAACCAAATGAATGAGGCAGGGCCAACCTCCCCATCAATAACTCACACACACACCTCCTTTAACTCCTATGTCCGAAGACTCTGAGCAACCCCACAATCTTTTTGAGGAATTGGAAAATTGTGTAATAAATCAGAGTGGTGATCGTATTGATAGATGTGTCCGTGTTGTGTACTACAATAAATTCAGCAATACAGATATTTGTCAGTTTTTTAATATCACATGTATGAATCAGAGCCTTGATTATGCAGTTTTTATGTGATGATCTTGGATACTCTTGGCAAACTTTTAGAAAGGGCTACAGGTTTTACAGGACCTCGGGATGTCTTACAACTTGAAATATGTGGAGATAGTCTGCAAATCACAGCATCTCTTGTTTTACCCAATTTATTGCCCTGCTGGAGCGCCTTGTTCAATCTAATTTAGCCATCATTGCTGATAGGACCCTAGAGCTTGTTGTACAAATAGTTCACCAACCCCTAGGCAGAGGGGTTCAGAGAAGGAAACTTGATAGTCTCATGCAGTCAGAAATCATAAACAATAACAAGGCATATCTCATAAACATTAACAATCCTGTTAATCAGTTATGCTTTGCAATAGGCCTATCACATTTACTCAACCCTGGATGTACTGATCCAGAAGCTTTACAAAAGGCTAGGGAGCTCCAAAATGCCGTCGATCTAGGTATACAGGAGGCTGTCGCTTTCTCTGACGTAGTCAAATTTGAAAATGTTCTGAACATCAAGATTGTGGTTTTGTACCATAGTAGAGGTAATTCAGCTCTCTTGAAATTCCAGAACAACCCACAACCTCATCCTCAGATTCTGTACTTCTATGTGCAAAACACCCATTATTATGCTATTACCAACATCAGAGATTTTTTAGGAGCACCATATGTGTGTCCATCATGTCATACAGGCTACACCCGAAAGGGGGGGCACTCTTGTCGTTATAACTGTTCAGTATGTCAGGATGAAAAATGTCCGATGCAACCCTTAAACCTAACACCCTGTGTGGATTGTCAACGCACATGTCATTCGGCCTACTGCTATGAAAAACACAAAATTGAAACTTGGCACCCCAAAGCATGTAAATCTGTAAGCAGTTGTGACATTAACAAGAAATGACCAAAATGCCATTGCAATTACAACCTTAAAATAGTCAACCCCAAAACTCACGTGTGTGGGATCATACATTGCCCAATCTGTAAAGGGCCTTTGAAAAGCAGAGACACTGAAGTGGTTCAAGAAGTGCCACACAAGTGCTATATTCTGCCCTTGGCTGAAGATGAACATTCAGAGAAATATGTGTTTTATGACTTTGAGACTAATCAGCAATCCGGGGTTCATTTGCCTATTTTTGTATCTACCATGACTTTCAAGGGTGAAAAGTGGTGGGCAGAGGGAACCAATTGTGCACTACTCGTTCTAAAACACTTCAGAGAACCCCAGTACAGAAACTTCACGTTTGTAGCTCACACTTCTAGAGCCTATGATTCCTATCTTCTGTTGAACCCCTTGATACAACAAGGCGTTGCACCCAGGGTCATAGCGCGGGTAGTAATATCTATTCATGACATGGTATGAGGCAGTACGTCACAATACCTTTGATTGCCATAAAGAGATGGAGTCATACTGTGACAATGATGTGGTTATCCTGCGTGAATGATGCCTCAGATTCAGAGAAGAGGTCATCAAAGATGCCGGCATTGTCCCCTGGAGTGGTACAACTATTGCATCGGCATTCATGAAAACCTACCTTTACCCCCAGCATCTATAGCCTTTCCATCGCATGACAACTGGTTGGAGTACTTGGCCCAGGATAAAAACATTTTTATTCAACATGCTTGGAATAGAGGGGGGATGGCTATTGGGCCGTTTCACCTAGATGGATACACAGAGATTGACGGTGTTGAGACAGTGTTTGAGTACAACGGTTGTTTCTTCCACGGTTGTAAATCTTGCTTTGTGCCCCAGGCCATGTGCTTTGTGCCCCAGGTCACAGAGCCTTCCTCTGCGCTGGTGCCCAGTTCGGGCATGGCGTTCAGCCCGGTTCCATGGTCGGTTACGCGATCTGAGTGGGTGCTATGTCCCGCACCGGAGCCGCCAAATGTGGAACTCTACTCACGCTGCACCTGTGTGTCTATTCTGTTTATTGTAGCAGCTCCATTTCACCCAGTCAAATTCCTGTAAGGTGATTCTGAGTTCCTTGAAGGAGGAAGAAGGAGGAACGATTACAGTGACATCCGGCTCTCAGAAGACACAGGGTGGCGAGTACCTTTCAGGTGAGCCGACAGTAATGAGCCCCATTGTATTTTAAATACTATACTTCCTCACAGTCAACGTTTGCTAAAATTAGTCCTCTATCCAACGCTTTTTGAATATTCCAGACTCCCTGACGGTCTCGTAATATTTTACTTTTATTAAGCTGGACAGAGTGAAGAGACTATAAATGTAGGTCAATTATAATTTCAACATAGTTTCGATTTGGTTTGATTCAAATAATCAAATCTTGATGAGTTAGTTATGTTAATTCACTGTGTAGTGCTAGGGCAAAAAAGCAAAACATGCACCCAGGAGGGCCCCAGGATTGAGTTTGGGGAACCCTGTTCTAGAGAATTACACCCTCAAGTGGCCTCTAATTCTAATCCAAACCTCCAAGACACTTCCATTACTTTGTTTTATTCTTCAACTCTAATCCGGAGATCTGATTACACCTGATCTAGTGGGAAACAGTTGTTATGTTTACCAAAACATGTACTGTAATTTGCCAGCTGCAACCAATAATGTTTTGCAAAGAGAAGGGTAATGCTATTGGTTGACTGGTCCTCACAGTATCCATCCATGTGTATCCATTTTATTCATCCAGTCATGTAGCTGATCTACTTTTGTGTGTCTTTACTGATCCTGTTGACAATGTGAGTTGTGTTGGAGCCAATGTACAGTACTTCCTCCTTCATTTCAATAGTAAATAATTAACTGGTATCTGCACGTTACTGCAGTCTCTGTGACAGGAGGAGAGCAGCATAAGACCCACAGACGGTCTAATAATGTGCAGTCTGCTGACACTGGATGACTGGAAACAGCAGAGATGAAGAAGCTATGGATTATGGTTGTCTTTGCTACAGGTAAGACTTGCTATATATTTGATTCATTCAGGGTGGTTTAAGATGTTCAGACATACACTGAGTGAACAAAACATTAAGAACACCTGCTCTTTCCATGACATAAACTGGCCAGGTGATTCCAGGTGAAAGCTATGATCCCTTGTATCAAGAATGGTCCATCACCCAAAGAACATCCAGCCAACTTGACACGACTGTGGGAAGCATTGGAGTCAACATGGGCCAGCATCCCTGTCAAATGCTTTCAACACCTTGTAGAGTCCATACCCTGACAAATTGAGGCTGTTCTGAGGACAGAAGGATGTGTGGCTGTTGGGGAGGTTGTTCCTAATGTTTGGTATACTCAGTGTATGATGATGTTGTTAAGTTTCTTGTATGATTGAGAATTGTGTAGGAAATTTGCTTTCACTTCAAATGTGCAAAAATGTATGATTCATTTAACTTATGAATTGATTAGTACCAATATGTGAATTTACTGTATTTGTAGTTTGGTTTAAGTATTTAAAAGTTTGGTTTATGATTGATCAATGTTTTGTCTGTTTGCTGTGAAGAATACATTAGTGTCTATCAAGACATGGTTTCAGACGTTCTTTTATGCAGACACTATTGACGGTGAATAGACTACTGTCAGGTCTCAGATACAGTTGATAACAGAGTAGCCTTTGCTATAAACCGTTTATTGGCAGTGATAATGACCTATTTATGTTATAAAGTACAGTAGAAAAGATTTCTACACTGTTGCAGATGAAACTGGAACAGCATGGATCATCTCCTATGATTATAGCAACTGACACTATGTATCCTTGTTTATGTGGTTTACTGAATTCATTCTCTTTTTTAAAGTCTCTTTTCAACAGGGGGATCTCAGCACATCCTCTGCCATTCCAACCCCCATTGAAATAACTATCCCAACTACTGATGACCCTATAACCCCTGACCCTTCAGCTACTGACACTCCAACTACTGAGTCTACATCTACCGATTCCCCTTTAACCCCTGACCCTACAACTACTGATTCCCCTATAACCCCTAACCCTACTACTACCGATTCCCCTATAACCTCTGACACTATATCTACCGATTACACTCTAACCCCTGAATATGGAACTACTGATTCCTCTATAACCCCTGAATCTGCAACTACTGATTCCACTATAACCCCTGACCCTACAACTACTGATTCCCTCATAACCCCTGACCCTACACCTACTGATTCCCCTATAACCCCTGACCCTACAACTACTGATTCCCCTATAACCCCTGACCCTAGAACTACTGATTCCCCTATAACCTCTGACCCTACATCTACCGATTACACTATAACCCCTGAACCTAGAACTACTGATTCCCTTATAACCCCTGACCCTACATCTACTGATTCCCTCACAACCCCTGACCCTACACCTACTGATTCCCCTATAACCCCTGACTCTACATCTACTGATTCCCCTATAACCCCTGACCCTACATCTACCGATTACACTATAACCCCTGACCCTAGAACTACTGATTCCCTTATAACCTCTGACCCTACATCTACCGATTACACTATAACCCCTGACCCTAGAACTACTGATTCCCTTATAACCTCTGACCCTACATTTACCGATTACACTATAACCCCTGACCCTAGAACTACTGATTCCCTTATAACCCCTGACCCTACATCTACTGATTCTCCTATAACCCCTGACCCTACAACTACTGTTTCCCCTATAACCCCTAACCCTACTACTACTGATTCCCCTATAACCTCTGACCCTATATCTACCGATTACACTCTAACCCCTGAATATGGAACTACTGATTCCTCTATAACCCCTGAATCTGCAACTACTGCTTCCACTATAACCCCTGACCCTACATCTACTGATTCCCCTATAACCTCTGACCCTACATCTACCGATTACACTATAACCCCTGACCCTAGAACTACTGATTCCCTTATAACCACTGACCCTAGAACTACTGATTCCCTTATAACCTCTGACCCTACATCTACCTATTACACTATAACCCCTGACCCTAGAACTACTGATTCCCTTATAACCCCTGACCCTACATCTACTGATTCTCCTATAACCCCTGACCCTACAACTACTGTTTCCCCTATAACCCCTAACCCTACTACTACCGATTCCCCTATAACCTCTGACCCTATATCTACCGATTACACTCTAACCCCTGAATATGGAACTACTGATTCCTCTATAACCCCTGAATCTGCAACTACTGCTTCCACTATAACCCCTGACCCTACATCTACTGATTCTCCTATAACCCCTGACCCTACTGATTCTCTCATAACCCCTGACCCTACACCTACTGACACTCCAACTGCCGAATACCTAACTACTACTGGTCTTCCAACTACTGGTTACCCTACCTCTATCCCTATCACCAGTACCAGTCTCCCAAACACCTCGAACACCACCACCACCTCTCCTACCACCTCTACTACCACCACCACCACCACCACCACCACCACCACCTCTACCACCACAACCCCTCCTCTGGTCTGTATCAACAGTGGTGAGCTGCAGAGTGGCGTCTGTATCTGTCCTGATGAGTGGACCGGAGAGACCTGTTCAGAGGGTACATCCACACACTTACACTATAACTAACCCTGGCTCTACCATTCAGACTCCTCCACAATACTACACTACTATACCTAACCCTGGGTCTACCATTCAGACTCCTCCACAATACTACACTACTATACCTAACCCTGGATCTACCATTCAGACTCCTCCACAATATTACACTACCATACCTAACCCTGGATCTACCATTCAGACTCCTCCACAATATTACACTACCATAACTAACCCTGGATCTACCATTCAGACTCCTCCACAATATTACACTACCATACCTAACCCTGGATCTACCATTCAGACTCCTCCACAATATTACACTACTATACCTAACCCTGGATCTACCATTCAGACTCCTCCACAATATTACACTACTATACCTAACCCTGGATCTCACATTCACAGTACACACCACTACAATACTATACCTAACCCTGGATCTCACATTCACAGTACACACCACTACACTACTATACCTAACCCTGGATCTCACATTCACAGTACACACCACTACACTACTATACCTAACCCTGGATCTCACATTCACAGTACACACCACTACTACACTACTATACCTAACCCTGGATCTCACATTCACAGTACACACCACTACATTACTATACCTATCCTTGGATCTACCATTCACAGTACACAACTATAGCTTACCCTGGATCTCATATTCACAGTACACACCACTACAATACTATACCTAACCCTGGATCTCACATTCACAGTACACACCACTACACTACTATACCTAACCCTGGATCTCACATTGAGTCTACATCACTTTTCCTTGGATCTCTCATTCAGAATGTATATTTCATGTTCAGTCATACATTTGGTCAATGTTGAAATGCATTTTACTTCTATAGGGAATTTCTGCAATTCCACCATCATTGGTCATTTCTCCTACCCAAGAACAACGGTTGGCTGGTCTGCTTATTCAGAAGAGTTGTGTGATGAGAAGACAACCAGTGGTATTACTTTTATTCACCTAAAATGAGAAAAATGTATGTGTCTGTTACAGTCCTAATTAATGTTGTATTAGGTAACACAAAGCCTTGAGTATCTGTTCATCTTGGTTCCTCCAGCTGGTTTACCAAAAGCCTCAGCAAGATGTTTGAATGACACTGGCTCTCTGATGTTTGGTCCTCCTCATGAACTGCAGTGTGAATTTACCCTCGGTGACATTCAAGGAAATGTAAGTCAATAAGCATATTTTTTATGATCCTGAAATTTGACAAGTCTCAATATTGCGTTACTTAGGTCATCATGATGAGGAGTGGATCTTACAGTTTGAAGATCAGTAACAACTGGCTTTTACCTTCAGATCATGTATTCTGTTCCTTTATTCTGCTTAACAGTTGATGCGGAACATTCTTTTTTGTTTCACATTACGGTATTTAGGGCATTTTGTAATTTAGCAGACTCTTATCCAGAGCGACATTTTCGTACTGGTCCCCCATGGGAATGAAACCCACAACCCTGGTGTTGCAAGTGCCTTGCTCTACCAACTGATCCACATATTTAATAGTGACAATTTTAATATTGAAATGTACTCACAGTTGGTAGAGCAACTTCACTTCCACAATGTTCTGTTGACCAACAATACTAAAATCTTTGTCTCTCCCTGTTCAGATCTCCAGCAGTTCAGGTGATTTATTACAGTTAGCCTTCAGTACTCAGATCCTGACCTCCCAACCAGAGCAGCTGTCAGCTGACAACATCACCACAGCAGCTCAGATAGCTAACATACTGCTTCAGTCTGCAAATATCACAGAGGTATAACATGTTTTGAAATCAAGTCGTGAACTTGTTCTGGAGAGAAACGTGAGGTTGTCACTGCAGTGATTTGAACACTTGAGGTTCATCCCCTGGTTTTGATCATGTTGCAGGACATCGCAGTGGCAGCTGTAACCACCATCAGTCAGCTGCTCAATGCCAGTGAGGAGAGTACACAGGAGAGAGACGCTGTCCAAAAGTACTGGAGTGTGTGTGCGTGTGCGTGTGCGTGTGCGTGTGCGGTGTGTGTTGTGTGCTGTGTGTGTGTGTGTGTGTGGTGGTGTGTGTTTCTGCATATATTTGAGTTTATGTGTGTACGTGTGCCTCAGTGTGTGTTTGTAGGGGTGCATGTACACTAATGTTTTTCTGTGTTTCTCTCCCAGCCTCACAGAGACCCTGGAGATGTTTTCCCTGGACCAGTACAATAATGTGTCATTGGTGGTTCAGCCCAACCTGGCAGTCCAGTCTGTCCAAGTACCAAGTGACACAGTAGGGATCCAGTTTACTGCTCTGATTGGTGGGTGAGACTGCTAGTGAACCTACATACTGGAATTTAAAGTGATAGTTTATGTCTGTGTAAAACTTTTTCAAATGTTTCTCCTCTGCTGTTGGTCAATAAGGTTTGGTATGGATTGTATCTGTTGTTCTACAGACAAGTACAGAATTAACACTATATTGTTCTGCATTCGATTGCTAAATCAGTTTAATCTCCGTCTCCAGGAAGATCTGGTAATTTTGTGGCCAACAGAATTCATCTCAACACCAATACCTCTGAACTGATAGCTGACAAAGGAGGTTCTACCGATGTCCAGATTGTCATAAAATTCCCATCAGGTGAGTCAATGTTGGTATGCAAACATAATGTATCCCTCCTTATACCACTTTCACCGAGAGAACTTAACTGCTCTTTGTGGTCGTCGAAAACAGGTAAGCAGTGCCACAAATATTGATTGTCCAATAAAGTTGAGTCACATGAGATATTAAGCCTATAAGGCAAGGTCAAGCTACTATGTATATGAAGTCCTGATATGATAAACAATCTCTCTCTCCCCCCTCTCTCTTTCTCCCTCTCTCTCCCTCACTACACTCAGTTTTACGTAGTAAAAACACAAACCACTCCATTGGTTTTGTGCTCTACCAAAACGACCGGTTCTTCAAGTCCAAGGCTTTCAGAGCTTCTTCAGGAACCAGCAGAAGGGTCATCTCTGCTAACCTGGGACAAGTGTCTGGGTTACATGTTGAGATGCTCTTCAAGCCCACAGTAAGATGTCTCTTAGAATCAATAAATGCATAGCGGTCCAAATTCTCTGGGAAACATAATGGGAAGTTAATCATTATCTTAGTCAGGTGTCAAACTCATTCCACGGAAGGTTGAGTTGCTGTGGGTTTTTGCTTCTCCCTTGTACTTGATTGATTAATTAAGGTCACTATTTAGTAAGGAACTCCCCTCATCTGATTGTCTTAATTGAAAGGAAAAGACTGAAACCAGCAGACACTAGGCCCTGCATGGAATGAGTTTGACACCCAGGATCGAAGTTTCCATTGACGCTTGTATTTTGGCCAGTGAACAGGGAAGCAAGTTTTTGATAGTGAACCAGGAAGCATATGTTGTCTTGTATATAATATGATCTATAATAATTATTGTTGTATTTCACAATTGACTTTATGATGATTATTTTTTAAATAAGGAATACTGTGAGTGCATGTCTTTTGCTGAAGGATTTACAGTGAGTTTGTGTCTGTTCTCTCTTCTCAGGCTGTTCCCAACACCTCCCTCCATGACTTTGCCTGCGTGTCATGGAACTACACGTTGAAAGACTGGAGCACCTTTGGCTGCTCCAAAGTCAACCACTCAGCAGACGGCCTGCGATGTTTCTGTAATCACACCACTAACTTCGCTGTGCTGATGGTGAGTAGCTAGCTGCCTTCATCTCCCTTTTACTGACCACACGCTGACCTATGGAGGGGTTCACAAAACTTTTTAATTACGATGGGGTATGGCAGTCAGTTACAAAACATTTTAACAGTATTTCTGATTGTCTTCTCAATTCACCATCACACACTTTTAATGTGGGACTATGATAGTCAATTGTAAATTTGTCTGACATAATGTCTATCTCACCAGCACTAATGAGATGGTGATATAGGAGACATACAGTGGGGCAAAAAAGTATTTGGTCAGCCACCAGTGAGGCCTGTAATTTTCATCATAGGTACACTTCAACCATGACAGACAAAATGAGGAAAAAAATTCAGAAAACCACATTATAGGATTTTTAATTTATTTATTTGCAAATTATGGTGGAAAATAAGTATTTGGTCAATAACAAAAGTTTCTCAATACTTTGTTATATTATATACCCTTTGTTGGCAATGATAGAGGTCAAACGTTTTCTGTAAGTCTTCACAAGGTTTTCACACACTGTTTCTGGTATTTTGGCCCATTCCTCCATGCAGATCTCCTCTAGAGCAGTGATGTTTTGGGGCTGTTGCTGGGCAACACGGACTTTCAACTCCCTCCAACGATTTTCTATGGGGTTGAGATCTGGAGACTGGCTTGGCCACTCCAGGACCTTGAAATGCTTCTTACGAAGCCACTCCTTCGTTGCCCGGGCGGTGTGTTTGGGATCATTGTCATGCTGAAAGACCTAGCCACATTTGATCTTCAATGCCCTTGCTGATGGAAGGAGGTTTACACTCAAAATCTCACGATACATGGCCCCATTCATTCTTTCCTTTACACGGATCAGTCGCCCTGGTCCCTTTGCAGAAAAACAGCCCCAAAGCATGATGTTTCCACCCCCATGATTCACAGTAGGTATGGTGTTCTTTGGATGCAACTCAGCATTCTTTATCCTCCAAACACGACGAGTTGAGTTACCAAAAAGTTATATTTTGGTTTCATATGACATTCTCCCAATCTTCTTCTGGATCATCCAAATGCTCTCTAGCAAACTTCAGATGGGCCTGGACATGTACTGGCTTAAGCACAGGGACACGTCTGGCACTGCAGGATTTGAGTCCCTGGCAGCGTAGTGTGTTACTGATGGTAGGCTTTGTTACTTTGGTCCCAGCTCTCTGCAGGTCATTCACTAGGTCCCCCCGTGTGGTTCCGGGATTTTTGCTCACCGTTCTTGTGATCATTTTGACCCCACGGGGTGAGATCTTGCATGGAGCCCCAGATCGAGGGAGATTATCAGTGGTCTTGTATGTCTTCCATTTCCTAATAATTGCTCCCACAGTTGATTTCTTCAAACCAAGCCTCTTACCTATTGCAGTCTTCCCAGCCTGGTGCAGGTCTACAATTTTGTTTCCGGTGTCCTTTGACAGCTCTTTGGTCTTGGCCATAGTGGAGTTTGGAGTGTGACTGTTTGAGGATGTGGACAGGTGTCTTTTATACTGATAACAAGTTCAGACAGGTGCCATTGATACGGGTAACGAGTGTAGGACAGAGGAGCCTCACAGAAGAAGTTACAGGTCTGTGAGAGCCAGAAATCTTGCTTGTTTGTAGGTGACCAAATACTTATTTTCCACCATAATTTGTAAATAAATTCATAAAAAATCCTACAATGTGATTTTCTGGATTTTTTTCTCATTTTGTCTGTCATAGTTGAAGTGTACCTATGATGAAAATTACAGGCCTCTGTCATCTTTTTAAGTGGGAGAACTTGCACAATTGGTGGCTGACTAAATACTTTTTTACCCCACTGTACTTGATGCATGTTGCTTTGGATCTTCTCAAAATCAGGGGGTGTGATTTACAATGCTCCCCTCATCTATAATAATAATAATAATAATAATAATAATAATAATAATAATGACATCTCTGCTGTCACTTCCAACCTGGATCGTTATTTGGTTTTAATGCAGACTAGTGCACTAAATGCAGCTTCACACCGATATGAGCTATCAAAGGGTACCATGAGTTGTAATGCTCGGAGGGAGACGGCAGGTTATTTATTCCCTTTGGGTCAGGAACCAAAATGCTTTATGCATTCAGTCATAAGGGCACAGAGCGAGACCCAGATGCAGACACGGGAGGCAAATGGTTCGAGTCTTTGATATTTATTAGTATCCAAGGGGCAGGCAAGAGATCATAAGGTCTGAGTCCAGGAGGTACAGAGTGGCAGGCAGGCTCGAGGTCAGGGCAGGCAGTATGGTCAGGCAGGCTTGAGGTCAGGGCAGGCAGTATGGTCAGGCAGGCTTGAGGTCAGGGCAGGCAGTATGGTCAGGCAGGCTTGAGGTCAGGGCAGGCAGTATGGTCAGGCAGGCGGCAGGCCAGGGTCAAAACCGGGAGGACTAGCAAAAAACAGAGAAGGAAAAAGTAGGAGCATGGCGTAACATGCTTGTTGACTTGACAAAACGAGACGAACTGGCACAGACAGACAGACAGAAAACACAGATATAAATACCCAGTGGATAATGGGGAAGATGGGTGACACCTGGAGTGGGTGGAGACAAGCACAAGGACAGGTGGAACAGATCAGGGTATGACAATAATGGCTCTTGAAGCTTTTGATTTCACTTACTGGCATGTCAACTGAGGCAGGTTAACAGTCAAACAAATTTCTCTCCAGTAATAAATATTTTCTCTGAATCCACTGATCCAGTCACTCAACTGTAGAATGTTTTGTATTTCCCCTGCATGCTTTCGTTCAGTTCGTTCCATTTCCCAAATATGTCATTTACATAGGCAACAAGACGTTGTTTCTTTCCATTACAAAGAAAGTGAACAAAGGCTGTTGTTTTTGTTGTTGCCCACCAGTCAATCCCATGGAATCTGTTTTTTGTCAATATAGTCACGCATCCTCTCTGCAGTTTCATGCTCGAGAATCGTGAGACAGAACAATATGTCACCGTGAATAACATCCCCGACATGTAGCGAACAAAAGGAAATTAATGGGCATCTTGGCCTTCACAACAAATGTCCATTTGGAAAGCTGGGGACTTTTTGAGTGGTTCAGTCAGTTTCCTATTGATTGCTAGCTATAGCATCAATTCTTAGATTCAGTGTTAGCTGACAAAGGTATTGATGTGAGTTTCTGTGCTTCCCCATTCGCCTGAGAATAGGGTGACCACATATCCCGGATTGTGCGGGAATTTTGGAACATTGTCCTGAAAACAATCACATCCCAGATTGTATCCACAAATTCAAACACCACCATCAGTCAGACATTCCAACCTGTCTCTTGCAGTCACGTTGAGAGAGAGAGACTTTTTATATAAAAGCTGTTTATTATATACTTTTTTTCAATTGACATTTCTTTGTATATATATCCATAAAAATTATGCCAGCTGAATCACGATTTCAACTGGCTAAGAAATACTGCCTTCCTGTCAAATCTCCAAGTGTTGAAAATGAAATGTTAGTCTAAAAGAAATGTGAGATAATGTCTAGATGCTTTTTATAGTGGAGATCAAGTTTATACATTGACTGGCTGGGCTGATGACAGTGGACAGCGCAGTCAGATGGGACAGAGTAAATAGGCATTTTAACATCATAGATTTAGCCAGTGGAACAGACGCACACTTGTGGAATAGACACCAGCTGGAATGTAGTTTGAGCCAAACAGCATTCAGGATTAGACCCACACATTGTATAAAAAAGCTGAAACAATTTCTTGGAAGATCACTTAATGATTAATTAGTATTCTGCATTACAGAATCAAATATAATAGCATAGTAAAATGTCACTGTTACACTAAAAACACCCCTTCATGAGATTTAGGATGGTTAGCTGAACAGTCCCAAAAGATGATAATGCAGTCAAACTTCAACAGTGCACATGCCACTAGGCAGAATGTGCTTTGATTGAAAAAAATTCAGGAAGGCTATATACACTGCTAAAAAAAATAAAGGGAACACTAAAATAACACATCCTAGATCTGAATTAATGAAATATTCTTATTAAATACTTTTTTCTTTACATAGTTGAATGTGCTGACAACAAAATCACACAAAAATTATCAATGGAAATCAAATGTATCAACCCATGGAGGTCTGGATTTGGAGTCACACTCAAAATTAAAGTGGAAAACCACACTACAGGCTGATCCAACTTTGATGTAATGTCCTTAAAACAAGTCAAAATGAGGCTCAGTCGTGTGTGTGGCCTCCACGTGCCTGTATGACCTCCCTACAACGCCTTGGCATGCTCCTGATGAGGTGGCGGATTGTCTCCTGAGGGATCTCCTCCCAGACCTGGACTAAAGCATACGCCAACTCCTGGACAGTCTGTGGTGCAACGTGGCGTTGGTGGATGGAGCGAGACATGATGTTACAGATGTGTTCAATTGGATTCAGGTCTGGGGAACGGGCGGGCCAGTCCATAGCATCAATGCCTTCCTCTTGCAGGAACTGCTGACACACTCCAGCCACATGAGGTCTAGCATGGTCTTGCATTAGGAGGAACCCAGGGCCAACCACACCAGCATATGGTCTCACAAGGGGTCTGAGGATCTCATCTCGGTACCTAATGGCAGTCAAGCTACCTCTAGCGAGCACATGGATGGCTGTGCGGCCCCCCAAAGAAATGCTACCCCACACCATGACTGACCCACCGCCAAACTGGTCATGCTGGAGGATGTTGCAGGCAGCAGAACGTTCTCCACGGCGTCTGCAGACTCTGTCACGTCTGTCACATGTGCTCAGTGTGAACCTGCTTTCATCTGTGAAGAGCACAGGGCGCCAGTGGCGAATTTGCCAATCTTTGTGTTCCCTGCCAAATGCCAAACGTCCTGCACGAAGTTGGGCTGTAAGCACAACCCCAACCTTTGGACGTCGGGCCCCCATACCACCCTCATGGAGTCTGTTTCTGACCGTTTGTGCAGACACATGCACATTTGTGGCCTGCTGGAGGTCATTTTGCAGGGCTCTGGCAGTGGTCCTCCTGCTCCTCCTTGCACAAAGGCGGAGGTAGCGGTCCTGCTGCTGGGTTGTTGCCCTCCTACGGCCTCCTCCACGTCTCCTGATGTACTGGCCTGTCTCCTGGTAGCGCCTCCATGCTCTGGACACTACGCTGACAGACACAGCAAACCTTCTTGACACAGCTCGCATTGATGTGCCATCCTGGATGAGCTGCACTACCTGAGCCACTTGTGTGGGTTGTAGACTCCGTCTCATGCTACTACTAGAGTGAAAGCACTGGCAGCATTCAAAAGTGACCAAAACATCAGCCAGGAAGCATAGGAACTGAGAAGTGGTCTGTGGTCACCACCTGCAGAACCACTCCTTTATTGGGGGTGTCTTGCTAATTGTCTATAATTTCCACCTGTTGTCTATTCCATTTGCACAACAGCATGTGAAATTTATTGTCAATCAGTGTTGCTTCTTAAGTGGACAGTTTGATTTCACAGAAGTGTGATTGACTTAGAGTTAAATTGTGTTGTTTAAGTGTTCCCTTTAGTTTTTTTGAGCAGTGTCGTTTAACACCATCTGCTCTAATTTGTGCATGAAACAGTAACTCAAGAATATCTAAATGCATATTCTCATGAATCTGATTGAGATTAAATGATTGGCAGACAGATGCATTTTGGACATTTCATTGGCAAAACAGGAAGAATTATCATTTGTGATTGACAGATGATGCATTGGCCTATTTTGAAGTTAGGTACAGGGTAGGTTGCACTGTCCCATAAATCCTCCTGTTGTCTCGCATTTGTGCATTTTAAATTTGGTCACCTTAACTGGGAATGATTTAAGTGCAGCGGACAAGTGCGGCCTTCTGCCACACAATCTAAGGCGCACTCTGGTTTAATTTTATGTTTAATATTTGGATAATTTAAATTAAGGTTAACCTCATTAAATTAAGGTTAACCACATTAAATTAAGGTTAACCACATTAAATTAAGGTTAACCACATTAAATTAAGGTTAACCACATTAAATTAAGGTTAACCACAGGAATTTTGAGATTACTTTTTTTGCAGGATTTTGGAAATTCTCATTTTCATATCAGGTGACCCCTCGTGTGAGAACCGCTGACCTATGGTTTACGGCAGCATATCCAGACACATGAGGGTGATGACTTTATACAGTATGACTGTGACAGAAACTTTGTGTTGAAATGTCTTTTTTCTTTCTTTCTACAGTCGTTCAGGAGGGATTATAAATACGCTGATGAGCTAAATTGGATCACCATATTGGGATGCTCCATGTCCATCATAGGGTTGAGTTTAACAATAACATTCCAGATGGTGACCAGGTAAGATCCTACAGGGTTCCAGAACCAATTAAAAAAGCCCTTTGTCTGATCCAACAGGACTTGATAGGTGAAACCATTATAAAACTCACTATTAATGAACCAACACATCCATAGCTACACATCTAACTTCCCTAACATAGTGTTGTCTATCACCTGTCCCCAGGAAATCGCGCAAAACCAACCCAACGGTCCTCTTAGTGAGCGTCTGCATGTGTCTCCTGATCTTCACCCTCCTCTTCATGTTGGGAGTGGACAACCCTCATAAACAGCTGGGCAAACCTAAAATACAGGAGGACAACATTCTCCCCCCGTCCGACACACACACAGAGCAGGACAGAGGGCCCTGTACTGCAGTGGCAGTCCTGCTGCAGTACTTCCTGTTGGGGACGTTCACCTGGAACACGCTGTACGCCACACATGTCTTCCTAATGATCAGAAACAGCCTGGCCACCAGCCCATCACACTTCACAGCCTATACCGTGGCCATCGGATGGGGTAGGACAGCATGGAGAAACATCAAGTATTTAGTAGTTTCGGCTGACATTAGACCTGGGCTCCTTGAACTAAAACTAATGCTAGGTGATATTTTCAGGCTCTAATAAGCCTGAAATAGAAATTAAAAGCTACTCGTATAGTGATGTTATGTCTTTAGAGGATGTATGTGTGGTATATATATACTATGTATATGGCTGCATGTAAATCTACCAGGAAATAACAACATCATTCTGTCTTTTAGGACTGCCTGCAGTTGTGGTGTCTCTCACCTTAGGAATTAGTTACAGAGTGGATGATCCACTGGGATACAGGCAGGAGGAATTGTAAGAAAATTCTTTACTATACTACTGCTGTATTGTACTATAATGTACTGTACTATACTATGCTATACTATACTTTACTGTACTATACTACTACACCTGAGTGCTGTGCTGTACTACAATTTACCTCCTCTTCTGTGGTTATTTTATAATAGGTTCAATTTAAATTAAAGTGGGGCAATGGCTTTATAAAGTTATTACATAACTCATGATGTTAAAGGTTATCCCTATCAATGTTTGTATGCTAATAATAATAATTGGCTAATAATTGGCCAAAGGCAATGTAAATATATTTATTATTTTAAAAAAAGTGATGATTCGTTTTGTTCAAAGGTGTCTTGTTTACTTATGCCACCCACCATGTCTACTTTATACCACGTTATTCAAATCACTGGTGTCCTGTTTTGTCTGTCACATTGTCCCACTCTCTAATTCATTCATTTGACCTGTCAGTTGCTGGCTTGCTGCCCTCGATCCAAAGGGGAACTTTGACTTCAAGCTGCCAATGTTTTGGGGGTTCCTGGTCCCTGTGGCGTTCATGCTTATCTTCAACACAGTGGTGTTGGTATGTTTTACAGTTACAACAGCCAAGACCAACCCACATTTAACCAGGTAATGTTAACGAGGGAATTTTGGGGACACAAAGTAGAACTTTGTAGTCATAATTGATTTAAATGCCTACTAACGAGCTTGTTAATTTTTTAAAATTGTATTTCAGTGAAAAGCTGTTATAAATAAAATGTATTATTATTTTGTCATTATTAATACAGTCATTAGTAATCAAATCATACAATTTAATGAGCACCGTGCACTAACCCACTCAGTCAATGGTAGCATACTGTTCTTATACCACAGCATTACAGCAGTCTATTACAGCAGTCTAAGTATGTTGGTTATGTTTCCCAGTACAAGACACACATCGATGAAGAAGAAGTTCCTCAGTAGCTTCTCTCTGGCTGTGGTGCTCGGTCTCTCCTGGATCCTGGGCTATCTGTTGCTCATTACACAGAACCAGACCATATACACCATACTCAACATCTCCTTCTGTGTTCTCACCACCACTCAGGTAGTAAATGTATGCACTCACTACTGTAAGTCACTCTGGATAAGAGCGTCTGCTGAATGAATCAAATGGAATCTATAAATACTAGTGTACTATTGTACCACAGAATCCAGACATTAATGAAAATTAGACACCTACTAAACACTACTCTTTATGGAAACGCTACCTTTTGTTTTGTCATTTTCTTTGTCCTTGTGTGTTCCTGAAAATCCTTGATAACGTCTTTGTGTTTTCGCTCCACAGGGTTTGCAGATTTTCATTCTGTTCACCGCAAGAACATCAATTGTCAAGAAAATGATGGCAGATGCTTTGAAATCTGTCTCTAGTGTTGAGATCCCACTTCACACCAAGAGGTTCAGTCTATGGCGAGGCAAGCGCAGTGAAAAGGTTGAATCATACACACAGCTGGACACTATTCTGTCAACACATTAACACCTTAACTGCCACAGAAAAAGTATTTTCCTGAATTTTTTTTATTTAACCTTAAACTAGCTAGGGATAGGCGGGACGCAAATGTCTCAACTGGCCAATTGCCAGGGAAAATGCAGAGCGCCAGATTCAAATAAAATACTATAAAATTCAAACTTTCATTAAATCACACATGTAAGATACTTAATTAAAGCTACACTCGTTGTGAATCCAGCCAACGTGTCAGATTTTAAAAATGCTTTTCGGCGAAAGCATAAAAAGCTATTATATGATAGCCTGCACCATCTGCACCAGCAGTAAACAAAGGGGTTAGCCTATTTCAACCCTGCAGGCGCTTCACAAAACGCTGAAATAAAATATAAAACATGCATTTCCTTTGACAAGCTTCTTTTGTTGGCACTCCAATATGTCCCATAAACATCACTATTGGTCATTTTGTTCGATTAATTCTGTCCATATTTATCCAAAATGTCCATTTATAAAGCGCGTTTGATCCAGAAAAAAACAGCTTACAAAAAACGCAACGTCACTTCAAAATATTTAAAAAGTTGCCTATAAACTTTGCCAAAATATTTCAAACTACTTTTGTAATAATACTTTAGGTATTTTTAAACGTTAATAATTGATCAAATTGTAGACGGGGCAATCTGTGTTCAATACAGGAATGAAAACAAACCAGCGCCACTTTTCACATCTTGCGCAACTCACAAAAGTGTACCCAGTTCCAAGTTGGCCTACTTCTTCATTGCTCAAAGGAATAACCTCAACCAAATTCCAAACACTGGTGACATCCAGTGGTGGTGGAAGCTGTAGGAACTGAAAACAGGTTCCTAAGAAATATCCCTTGGCAATAACAAGTCAGGGAACAGAGAGGCAAAACAAGCAAAATTCTGAACAGTTAGTCCTCGGGGTTTTGCCTGCTACATAAGTTCTGTTATACTCACAGACATGAATCAAACAGTTTTAGAAACTTCAGAGTGTTTTCTATCCAGATCTATGAATAATATGCATATCTTATATTCTTGGCATGAGTAGCAGGAAGTTGAAATTGTGCACGCTATTTATCCAAAAGTGAAGATTCTGCCCCCTAGCCCCATAGGCCATAAATAATCTGTATTTGATCGCAAACATCTGTACCAGACTGAGTAGCCCGATTAGGTTCAACTTAATTTGTATTGGATTTTACATATGCTTCTTAAATCATCTGTACATCATTGTGCATTAATTAATGTCATGTCTGCTTCAGTTACTTATAATGGAAGACAGGCCAAGATAAATGATGCCTGATTTCAAAATGATACATTTGTGTCAATATATGAGTATTCATATATATGTAATTTCATGTTTACTGTTTATATGCTCATAATACCTGTAAAATGACATGTCCTGAAAACATTTGTAAAACAAATTGAAGATAACAGGTTGATATCAATATGAAAATATTTTTGGATTTGCAACGACAAAAAAATCCCATAACAATATTTCTTCATTGTCCATAATAGCTAGCTTTGTCTAAATAGCATTCCTTTATTGGGCATCTCAACTGCCTGGTAGAGCATATTTTTCAAGAGTTCCTCAAATGAATAAATAACAACATATCAGTAATTTCATGATACCAAAATTATACTTGAGGTCAGCAACATTGTACTGTGATGTCATATCCTGTTTTAAACACAAAGTAGTACTGAAAAAGTGTGATCAATCAGGATAGGATTTGCTCACGTTCATGTCTTCGCTCACCTGCACATCTATGAATGTTTGTGTAAAAAATATAGGAGTCCAATAATGAAAACCACATGATAATTGTAATAAATGGCATGATAAAATATGGTAAATAAAATGCATATGTTTAATTTCAACTGCTCAGTTGAGCTGCCTCTTAAAGGGTTAATTTTCACCTAGTTATTCACAACAACAAAAAAGAAAGAAAATATGTGATTTTTTATTTCACCTTTATTTAACCAGGTAGGCCAAGTTCTCATTTACAACTGCGACCTGGCCAGTTAAAGCAAAGCAGTGCGACAAAAACAACAACACAGAGTTACACATGGGATAAACAAACATACAGTCAATAACACAATAGAAACATCTGTATACAGTGTGTGTGCAAATGAAGTAAGGAGCTACGGCAATAAATTGGCCAATAGTGGTGAAGTAATTACAATTTAGCAATTAAAACACTGGGGTGATATATGTGCAGATCACGATGGATGTGCAAGTAGAAATACTGGTGTGCAAAAGAACAGAAAAACAAAAAAACAAATATGGGGATGAGGTAAGTAGTTGGTTGGATGGGCTATTTACAGATGGGCTGTGTACAGCTGCAGCGATCGGTAATCTGCTCTGACAGCTGACGCTTAAAGTTCCAGCCATTGGCAGCAGAGAACTGGAAGGAAAGGCGGCCAACGGAGGTGTTGGCTTTGGGGGTGACCAGTGAAATATACTTGCTGGAGCGCCTGATACGGGTGAGTGTTGCTATGCTGGCCAGTGAGCTGAGATAGGGTGGAGTTTACCTAGCAAAGACTTATAGATGACCTGGAGCCAGTGGGTTTGGCGAAAAATATGTAGCGAGGACCAGCCAATGAGAGCATACAGGTCGCAGTGGTGGGTAGTATATGGGGATTTGGTGTCAAAACGTATGGCACTGTGATAGACTGCATCCAATTTGCTGAGTAAAGTGTTGGAGGCTATTTTGTAAATTACATCGCCCAAGTCAAGGTTCGGTAGGATAGTCAGTACTATGAGGGTAGGTTTGGCAGCATGAGTGAAGGAGGCTTTGTTGTGAAATAGGAAGCTAATTCTAGATTTAACTTTGGATTGGAGATGCTTAATAATGTGAGTCTGGAAGGAGAGTTTACAGTCTAGCCGGACCCCTAGGTATTTATAGTTGTCACATATTCTAAGTCAGAACCGTCCAGAGTAGTGATGCTAGTTATTTTAGGGAGAGAGGGTCCAGATTGCCTAGCCCAGCTGATTTGTTAGGATTTGGGTGAAGGAGAAGCGGGGGGCTAGTTGCTTCAGGGGGTGCATAGCTGTTGGCCGGGGTTGGGGTAGCCAGGTGGAAAGCAAGGCCAGCCGTTTAGGAATGCTGATTGAAATTCTTGATTATCGTGGATTTATCGGTGGTGACAGTGTTACCTAGCCTCAGGGCAGTGGGCAGCTGCGAGGAGGTACCCTATTTCTCCATGGACTTTAGTGTCCCAAAACGTTTTGGAATGAGTGCTGCAGGATGCAAATTTCTGTTTGAAAAAGCTAGCCTTTGCTTTCCTAACTGACTGTGTATATTGGTTCCTGACTTCCCTGAAAAGTTCCATATCGCGGGGACTATTCGAAGCTAGTGCAGTGTGCCACAGGATCTTTTGTGCTGGTCAAGGGCAGTCAAGTCTGGAGTGAACCAAAGCTATATCTATTCTTACTTCTAAATTTTTTGAATGGGGCATGCTTATTTAAGATGGTGAGGAAGGCACTTTTTAAGAACAACCAGGCATCCTTAACTGATGGGATGAGGTCAATATCCTTCCAGGATACCCGGGCCAGGTCGAAAGGCCTGCTTGCAGAAGTTTTTTAGGGAGCTTTTGACAGTGATGAGAGGTGGTCGTTTGACCGCGGACCCATAACAGACGCAGGCAATGAGGCAGTGATCGCTGAGATCCTGGTTGAAAACAGCAGAGGTGTATTTAGAGGGCAAGTTGGTCAGGATGATATCTATGAGGTGCCCATGTTTACGGATTTTAGGTTGTACCTGGTAGGTTCCTTGATCATTTGTGTGAGATTGAGGGCATCTAGCTTAGATTTTAGGAGGGGTGTTAAGCATATCCTAGTTTAGGTCACCTAATGGTACGAACTCTGATGATAGATGGGGGGCAATCAATTCTCATAGAAAATATATGCCATTTAGCTGACGCTTTTATCCAAAGCGACTTACAGTCATGTGTGCATACATTCTACGTATGGGTGGTCCCGGGAATCGAACCCACTACCCTGGCGTTACAAGCGCCATGCTCTACCAACTGAGCCACAGAAGGACCACACGTCATATGGTGCCTAGGGCACAGCTGGGAGCTGAGGGGGGTCTTTAACAAGCGGCAACAGTGAGAAACTATTTCTGGAGAGATGGATTTTTTAAATTAGTAGCTCGAACTGTTTGGGCATAGACCTGGATAGTAGGACAGAACTCTGCAGGCTATCTCTAAAGTAGATTGCAACTCTGCCTCCTTTAGCAATTCTGTCTTGACGGAAAAGTTTGTAATTGGGGATGGACATTTCTGAATTTTTGGTGGCCTTCCTAAGCCAGGATTCAGACACGGCTAGGACATCAGGGTTGGTGGAGTGTGCTTAAGCAGTGAATAAAGCAATTCAGGGAGGCTGCTTCTGATGTTAACATGCATGAACCCAAGGCTTTTCCGGTTACAGAAGTAATCAAATGAGAGCGCCTGGGAACACACAGAGCCTGGGTTAACCTCCACATCACCAGAGGAACAGAGGAGGAATAGGATAAGGGGACGGCTAAAGGCTATAAGAACTGGTCGTCTAGTGCGTTTGGAACAGAGAGTAAAAAGAGCAGACTTCTGGGCATGGTAGGATAGATTCAGGGTATAATGCACAGACAATGGCATGGTAGAGTGCGAGTACGGTGGAGGTAAACCTAGGCATTGAGTGATGATGAGAGAGGCTGCATCTCTGGAAGCGCCAGTTAAGCTAGGGGTGGTCAAGCTAGCTAACCGAGGCATGTAGATCAGGACTAGGGGCTCCGCAGTAAAACAAAACAATGAGAGCTACCCTAAACAACAGTATGCAAGGCATATTGACATTAGAGGGAGACATAAAGCAATCACAGGTGTTGATTGGGAGGGCTAAGACAACAATGGGTAAACAGCTAAGACAACAATAACGGGTAAATGGCAATGAATTATTCAACCATGCTGGTCATTTATGAACATTTGAACATCTTGGCCACGTTCTGTTATAATCTCCACCCGGCACAGCCAGAAGAGGACTGGCCACCCCACATATGCTCTCTCTAATTCTCTCTTTCTTTCTCTCTCTCGGAGGACCTGAGCCCTAGGACCGTGCCCCAGGACTACCTGACATGATGGCTCCTTGCTGTCCCCAGTCCACCTGACTGTGCTGCTGCTCCACTTTCAACTGTTCTGCCTTATTATTATTCGACCATGCTGGTCATTTATGAACATTTGAACATCTTGGTCATGTTCTGTTATAATCTCTACCCGGCACAGCCAGAAGAGGACTGGCCACCCCACATAGCCCGGTTCCTCTCTAGGTTTCTTCCTAGGTTTTGGCCTTTCTAGGGAGTTTTTCCTAGCCACCGTGCTTTTACACCTGCATTGTTTGCTGTTTGGGGTTTTAGGCTGGGTTTCTGTACAGCACTTTGAGATATCAGCTGATGTACGAAGGGCTATATAAATACATTTGATTTGATTTGATTTGATTTGAATGGGAAGAGAGGGTCAGTTAGCACACACAGGGCCTGAGTTCGAGGCTTGGGCCGACAGATAAACACAATGAAGTACCGTGTTCATGAACAGTCCAGTAAGCATCATCTGTGTAGCTGAGTGATCATAGGTTCCAATAAGCAGTAATGGACGAAAGAGGGAGCCGCTCGGCAGTCGTCACTATGCTAGGCAAGTGGGAGACATGGCGCTCAGAGTTAGCGGGCCGCGTCTAGTAGCTGGGTCCTCACCGACATCAACGACCCAGAGGCCGGTTGAGAGCACATCAGCCGAAATACGTCAGCAGACCAGTCGTGATGGATCGGCGGGGCTCTGTGTCGACAAGGGTCCAGGCCAATTGGCAAGAGAGGTATTGTAGTTGGTGTACTACTAAATGGGCCTAGCTCGAGGCTAACTGGTGCTTGCTTCCGGACAAGGGCATTAGCCACGATAGCCATTCGGTAGCAGCTACCTAGCTGCGATGATTTGGTGTAATGGTCCAGAGCTTGGGGCAGGAATCCGGTGAGCAGTCCGATATGCTTAGGACTGATATCGCGCTGTGCACACTGGCTGTCACGCCCTGAACTTAGTGAGCCGTTTTATTTCTCTATTTGGTTAGGTCAGGGTGTGATGTGGGGTGGGCATTCTGTGTTTTGTATTTCTGTGTGTTTTGCCGAGTGTGGTTCCCAATCAGAGGCAGCTGTCTATCGTTGTCTCTGATTGGGAATCATACTTAGGCAGACAGTTTCGCCACCTTAGTACTGGGTAGTTGTCTTTGTTAGTGGCCTGTATAGCCCTAGTAAGCTTCACGTTCGTTTTTGGTGTTTCTTGTTTTGTTGGCGACATTCTTAATAAAGAAAATGTACGCTCACCACGCTGCACCTTGGTCAGGTCATTTCCCTGACGACGTTCGTGACAGAACTACCCACCACAAACAGACCAAGCGGCATGTCCGGGAGGAGCAGTGTTTTCTGCAGGAATAGACATGGGGGAGGAGATCTTGGAAGGCAAGGGACCCTGGGCAAAGGCTGGAGAGTATCGGCGTCCAAGGGAGGAGATAGAGACGGCAACAATACGAGGAGTTGGCACAGCGTAGCAGGTACGAGAGGGAGCCGCAAAAATGTATTTTTTGGGGGCACACGACGAGATTGGCTGAGTCAGGTTGGAGACCTGAGCCAACTCCTCGTGCTTACCGTAGGGAGTGTGGTACTGGTCAGGCACCGTGTTATGCGGTGGAGCACACGTTGTCTCCAGTGCGTGTTCAGAGCCCGGTGCGCTACATTCCAGCTCCCCGCATTGGATGGGCTAGAGTGGGCATCCAGCCGGACGGATGGTGCCGGCTCAGCGCGTCTGGCCTCCAGTGCGTCTCTTCGGCCCAGGATATCCTGCTCGGCTCTGCACACTGTGTCTCCGGTATGTCTGTACAGGCCAGTGCGTCCTGTGCCAGCGCCCTGCATTCTATGTTTTGTATTTCTGTGTGTTTGGCCGAGTGTGGTTCACAATCAGAGGCAGCTGTCTATCGTTGTCTCTGATTGGGAATCATACTTAGGCAGCCAGTTTTGCCACCTTAGTTGTGGGTAGTTGTCTTTGTTAGTGGCCTGTATAGCCCTAGTAAGCTTCACGTAAATTTTGGGTGTTTCTTGTTTTGTTGATGATTTTCTTAATAAAGAAAATGTACGCTCACAACGCTGCACCTTGCTCAGGTCATTTCCCTGACGAAGTTTGTGACACTGGCAGATATTATCCGGGTTAAAGTGGCTGGTGTCTGTGCTAAAGGTAAAGACTGCTAGCAGTGGCTAACAATGACTAAATAGCTAGTAGCTAATTAGCTGGCCAGGTTCTGAAGGCTAGCTTCAGATTGAGGTTCCAGTTATAAGGTCTAAACAAAATAGCAGATCCGTACCATGTTGGGTGAGGTGGGTTGCAGGAAGGTATATTTAATTTGAAAATGGAAAAAGAGATTGAAATACCGAAAATATTTACACGGGACAAAGACGAGACAAAGACAAACACGTCTTGCTGCTACGCCATCTTGGATTGGAAATCATCTAATTGATTGGCTGCAAGTTCAACCTGTCAATATCTCATAGACCTCCATTATTGCCTATAGTTATACACACACCATTTATATCTATCAAAAGTGTTATTGTCCAAAAATGTTTTGACCATGCACATGTTTGTAAATACTTTATGTACCTATGTTCTTTATGAATGTTGACTGTTTTGAATAAATCTGATTATTCTCTTATTCTCTGTGACTAATACAATTTGATTTGATTTGCCTACTAGCCAAATAAAGTGCGGAGCATGCATGATGCGTACAAGTCATCATTCCAACATTTTGAACATTTAATTAATCCTTCATTCAGTTCAGTCAATCAGTATGTCATCAATTCTGTCATTTGTCTGAGTTGCAATAGGAACTAAATTGAAGAGAATAGAACAGTCATCCATTTGTTTATTGAAATAACATATTCTTCAAAGTTCTTTAGCCTATCACTTTAATAATTCAATGTTTAATTTAGGCCTATATTTCTGAAAAAAATAGGCCTTCAACTTGTAGGCATTGCAATTTAGTCTATCATTTTGGGTACTGGTGTTTTGCGGAATAATTTTAGAACTCTGTGTTTTATAACTGTTTTAGTAATAGGCCTCCCCTCACAGCCCTCTAGAAATAGTTTCTAAATAAAACATTTACAAAATAGTTGAAGAAGCACATGCAGTGGCTCATAAGGAAAACAGATCTGGCAATAAGAACAGGCTATAGATAGTCTTGACCATTTCGCTCAATATTTTTTTTGTCTCATTCATTGATATGGATATAGCCTCTGCATAATGGGGTTGTGTAACGCAAATGTCTATAACAAGCCTACATACAGAGTGGAACTTACAAATACAACAGTCAAAATTACTAATACAAGGCCTACAGTCCATGCTCCCAAATACTGGGGAAAAAATACATTTTTTAATTTAACTAGACAAGTGAGTTAAGAACAAATTCTTATTTTCAATGATGGCCTAGAACAATGCCTTGTTTAGGGGCAGAATGACAGATTCTTACCTTCTCAGCTCAGGGATTTGATCTTGCAACCTTTTGGTTGATCACCACAGTAGTCTCAAGCGGCTATACAAATAAATTATGTAGTTATATGGCCATTAAATAACACAACAGTATTGCATATTTAGTGAGCAGAATAGGCCTAGTCTAAAGAATATTTACTTTCTGTTTTGCAGGTCAGGTGGTTATTCTAGACAAGGCTCTTCTGTGTCTATATAGTATTATTCTCACACAAGTCATTTGCTGAAGGCCCAAGCCTATACTACGCCATCTACTGGTATAAAGTCGTTATTTAATTCCGTTCTAAAACAACCTCTGGACTTTTATTTTGGAAATTAAACTGGAAGCTGCAAAGCAACTGACATGCTGCGCGAGCGTTGCAAAATACATTTACACATACATGTTATTCAATCATTGCATCCAAACTGCTCACACACGTCAACGAGCGTCTGTATAACCAGGCGCTAAAATAGAACTTGGTTCTATTTGTGATGCTTGATTTGCTGCAAGTCCCGCCTCTCCCATTGGCTCATTGGTTTAGGAGCATATACCCATGTGCCATCTCCTCATTGGTTTTTAGGAGCATATGCCCACATGGGTGATTGAAAGATGAACTGAGGTCCACATTCCAGTCGGTAGTGGTAATGCTTGGTTGAGAGGAGAGATTACTAGAAACAAACTTCTGTGAATCTGTGAATTAATTGTCGGAGAAGAGGATTTTGTGCATTTTAGGTCAAATAACAACCCAATGTTTTTATCCCAGGGCAAATTAGCTAGCTAAATTGGCATACATGTTTAATGCTTTTCGACCTGACCCCAAACTAATATAGTTGGTTCAGAGTTTGTTTTGATATTTAAACCTGCCTGTCCTGATCACGTCTGGTGTGGGTGGACAAAATCAACATGCGAGCGGTCTGGTCAGCACGTTAGCGAGCTAACTTAGTTACTCTTTGATAACTCAATAGAAAAACAAATAACGACAATCAATAACTTATTATATCTTATAACTTACTATATCTAGGAACTGGATGTGAGTCCTTGACTAGGGCAACCTTGTGGACAGGAAACGTTCTCCTCCTTGCTAGCTACCAATAACCATAACGGTATTTGGTAGTTAAACAGTGGCTAGCTTGACACAGGCTTACTCCTTGCACAACAAAGTGTATTTTTGTCAGTGACATGTGCTAACTAGCTAGGCCATATCATATGCCATGAGCAGAGATTGACTGTGTAAGCTAGTTAGTTAGCGAGCTTTGTGTCATTAGCTAGCTAGTGCTATCTAGATTTACATTAGCTACCAAAATGTGAAGTAATTATTACTCCTCAGTTGAGTTTGACAACACAATCCTTACATGAGAATTAGGCGGACCAGCACCATGTCGCTCTTCTCACACAGACATATTGCTACTCCGGCGGGAGCATGAGACTTGAAAATGTGCAGAATACCTCTTTCTGGTTTCCCTGTTTTTTTTTACTGTGTTATGCTTGTTCACGTAGCACTCCTCACAGGCGTTACGTTTTTTGTTGGTATTTGGTATTTTATTAGGATCCCCATTAGCTGTTGCAAAAGCAACAGCTACTCTTCCTGGGGTTCAACACAAAACATGAAACATAATACAGAACATCATCATACAAGAACAGCTCAAGGACAGAACTACATACATTTTTAGAAAGGCACACGTAGCCTACATATCAATGCATGCGCACAAACTATCTAGGTCAAATAGGGGAGAGGTGTTGCTTTATCTGTTTTTTGAAACCAGGTTTCCTGTGTATTTGAGCAATATGAGATGGAAGGAAGTTCCATGCAATAAGGGCTCTATATAATACTGTATATTTTCTTGAATTTGTTCTGGATTTGGGGACTATGAAAAGACCCATGGTGGCATGTCTGGTGGGATAAGTGTGTGTGTCAGAGCTGTGTGTAAATTGACAATGCAAACAATTAGGGATTTTCAACACATTAATGTTTCTTATAAAAAAGAAGAAGCAATGCAGACAGTCTCTCCTCAAGTCATAGCCAAGAGAGACTGGCACGCATAGTATCTATATTTATATAGCCCTCTGATTACAACGAAGAGCAACACGAGCCGCTCTGTTCTGGGCCAGCTAAAGCTTAACTAGGTCTGTCCTTGCCGCGCTGGACCACACAACTGAACAATAATCAAGATTAGACAAAACTAGATCCTGCAGAACTTGCTTTTTGGAGTGTGGTGTCAAAAAAGCAGAGCATCTCTTTATTACAGACCTCTCCGCATATTTGTAACCATTGAATCTATATGTTTTGACCATGACAGTGTACAATCTAAGGTAACGCCAAGTAATTTAGTATCCTCAACTTGTTCAACAGCCACACAATTCATTACCAGATTCAGCTGAGGTCTAGCACTTAAGGAATAGTTTGTACCAAATACAATGCTCGTAGTTTTAGAGATGTTCAGGACCAGTTTATAACAGGCCGCCCATTCCAAAACAGACTGCAACTCTTTGTTAATGGTTTCAGTGACTTCATTAGCTGTGGTTGCTGATGAACCAGGAGTTTTGTCATTATTGGCCGTTAACAATACTTTTTCCACCTCTCCCACACTGACTTTACAAAATTCAAACTTGCACTGCTTTTATTTCATTATTTGTTTTTTATGCATGAATATAATTGCTCACTGTTTGTCGTGGGCATTTCCTGCCTATGTTTGCCCACGTTGCCAATTAAATAATCATTAAAATAATTGGCAACATCAAATTGTTTTGTGATGAATAAGCCATCTGATTCAATGAAAGATGGAGATGAATTTGTTTTTCTGCCCATAATTTAATTTAAAGTACTCCACATTTCTTTATATCATTGATTTTGGCTTCATAATAAAGTTTCTTCTTCTTTTTGTTGAGTTTAATTTCTCAATTTGCAGTAAGTAAGCCAGTCAGATGTACAGCCAGACTTATTAGCCACTCCTTTTGCCCCTTCTCTTTCAACCATACAGTTTTTTACTTCCTCATCAATCCATGGAGCCTTAACAGTTCTAACAGTCAGTTTCTTAACAAGTGGATGTTTATCAATAATTGGAAGAAGCAATTTCATAAATTCAGATGAAACTGGCAAAACTCTGAAAGGTACGATTATATGTCAGATTTGTTCAAGCCTAAAATGTTAGTCTGTAATCGTAATGTGGTGTTCATATGTTCACAGATGAAATGTCATGTTTACGTTTCACATATTTCTTATGAGCCGAACAATGTACATATGGATTGTCTTACTATCCTAACGATGCTATCTGGCTCCATACTGGCTCACCAAAAAAAAGTGTCACGGAAAGCAAGCTTGGATTTTGGCGTCACTCCTTTCAAATCCCATTGACAGCATACGTCATTGATAGATAAACTTGCATTTTTGCATCTCGTTGTGTTGTTGTCCCCCGGTGGCCCTTTCCTAAATTATCCATGGATGGAGATAGGGATTTGGACTTGTTGTTTTATTTATCCTCCGTAATGGTGATTCTGATCCAACCATTAATTCATACATTGTTGTGCCACTGGCCTGAGAGGATGGAAGTTCAATATGTAGCTACAGTAACGTTAGATGTAACGTTAGAAGGCTAATGTTGCCTCGAATTGAAGTTAGGCTAGCGAACAAGCATTTTAGCCAGGTAGCCTAGGACAACAAACAAATAAAAGCGTGGACTGCTGTATGACAGAGTGATAAGACCCGTGTCCTCAACATGAAAGAGAGGAGGATGGCATTGGCGTTTCTCTACAAGTAGGGTGGGTCAACATGTTTTTCTACTTGCACACAGAAATCAGAACCAGGACAGCCACATCATATTTAGCTTACATTGATTGGACTAAATTGTTTTGGTATCTTTTTGTTGTGACTGTATTAGACAAAGCAGAGGTGATTCAATGATCAAATGTTGAAGTTGAAATGGTGCTGGAATAGTGGAGGTAGCTCCTGTTTTCTTTGCGACTTGCGGTAACACTGGTTCTAATTCAATAGTTGTTTAGTGGTCATAAAATGTTGAAACATTAACTTGCTTGATAATGTCTTCGGTCATGTAACTTGTCTGTTACTGTACACGCAATATGCTTTGTGGACTTCATTGGACAGAGCTATCTGGTTTTGTGATAAAACAAAGGTGTGGTTGAATTTATTCTGCCACTTTGTCTTCTTATTGTCTCGGCCTTTAGACCTATATATCACTTTCGCAAAGCATATGAATTAGGTTATAGCACAATTATCACAACACAGGTTGTAATATGGCTTTTTTTTTGTTGGGGGGGGTTTGGCTTCACCAGTGATTTTACCCAGGCACCGCTGCTGACCTGTTGATTAGAAGCATGTGTCAAGTACAATTTAATTTGATTTTGAAGCAGCCTCTGTCTACCTTCAACTGCCACGTGGTGGCGCCAAACTCTTCCTCTAAATAAGGATTTCTTATGGCAGTGGAACGTCCATCCAAACTGTTCACCAGTCTTCCTCATTATTGTGCAGATAAATAGAGATGTTTATGAAAACACTTTGAGCATATTCACTGTCACTTATGTATGTCTAATTTCAATAATTCAAGGTTCATTTGTTTCATAAGGTTCATTTAGGGGTACATTCTAAGAGAACTGCTATACATTTTGCCCACTATTTTAGGGAAAAAAGTGACAGTTCAATAAAAAGTGTTTCTTTATTATTTTTTTAAACAATGAGTTCAGCCTTTGAGCCTTCATTAGGGCCAATAGGCTGTCCTGTCATCTACCTGGTAAACCCTCACCTCCATTATCTCATCTCCTGGCTCTGGAGCCTGTGGACAGATTAAGACTTGAGTTGTCTGAGACTCCAGGGTTTAATGTTGACCTGTTCTGCTGCCTTTAGAAACCCATCCTCTTCATATCTCATCCTGACCTATGGAGCTGGCTGCCATAATCTGTCCTGCTGCCTTTAGAAACCCATCCTCTTATATCTCATCCTGATCTATGGAGCTGGCTGCCATAATCTGTCCTGCTGCCTTTAGAAACCCATCCTCTTATATCTCATCCTGATCTATGGAACTGGCTGCCATAATCTGTCCCCCAAGGGATAGTATGCTAGTTACTGTACCTCCAGTCTTATACATACGTTCCAATTATCTCTCCTTCCTCCACAAGTTAGCACTTGTTCACTGATTTGAAAGGAAATGACTGGAATAATAAATATGGTAGAAATTCAAACTAGAACAGTGATGGACAACTTTGATGGGAGTGGGGAACACACAAAAAAAATCTGAACTCATCAGGAGGGTAGTGGCTCCCACACATGCAGTGAGCCAACCCTAGCCTTTTGGGGGCCTTATGTGGAATTTTCTACACCCACCCAGTTTGGGAAACTCACTAGTATAACCTCTAGTGTCCTCAAATTCTAATCCAGACCTCCAAGACTGTTCCATCATTGTTTTTTACACATGCTCTAGTTCAAAAAAGGTCTGTTTACTGAAACATGTGCTGTACCTTCCCAGCTGCAACTAAGGTTTTGCATAGAGAAGGGTTATGCTATTGGTTGACTGGTCCTCACAGTATCCATCCATGTGTATCTAATTTATTCATCCAATCATGTCTGATCTATTTTCAAAGAATTTGTGTCATTGCCTTTACTGATCCTGTTGATTGTGTTGGAGCCAATGTACAGTACGTTCCCCTTAATTTCAACACTAAATCATTAACTGGTACCTGTACGTCAATGCGGACTCTGTAATAGGTGGAGCGCAGCATAAGACCCACAGACGGTCTAATAATGTGCAGTCTGCTGACACTGGATGACTGGAAACAGCAGAGATGAAGGAGCTATGGATTATGGTTGTCTTTGCTACAGGTAAGACTTGATATATATTTGATTAATTCAGGGTGGTTTAAGATGTTCAGACATACACTGACTGCACAAAACATTAAGAACACCTGCTCTTTTCCCTTATTGATGTCTCTTGTTAACTCCACACCAATAAGTGTAGATGAAGGGGAGGAGATAGGTTAACGAAGGATTATTAAGCCTTGAGACAATTGAGACATGGATTGTGTTTGTGTGCTGTTTAGAGGGTGAATGGGCAAGACAAAAGATTCAAGTGCCTTTGAACGGGGTATGGTAGTAGGTGCCAAGCACAACGGTTTGGGTCAAGAACTGCAACGTTGCAGGGTTTTTCACACTCAACTGTTTCTATGTGTATCAGAAATGGTGCACCACTCAAAGGACATCCAGCCAACTTGACACAACTGTGGGAAGCATTGGAGTCAACATGGGCCAGCATCCTTGTGGAATTCTTTTGACATCTTGTAGTGTCCATGCCTTTATGAGATGAGGCTATTCTGAGGGCTAAGAGGGGGTGGGGGGTGTTCCTAATGTTTGGTATACTCAGTTTATGATGATGATGATGATAAGTTTCTTGTATGATGCAGAGCTGTATTGGAAAGTTGCTTTCCTTTCCGATATGCAAAGAAGTATGATACATTTAACTTATCAATTGATTATAACCAATATATAACCTTACTGTTTTTACAGTTTGGTTTATGAAATTAAGTTGAGTCTTTCTTAAATGATTGATTGATGTTAGTCTTTTTGCTGCGAAGGATATACAGTTGAAGTGGGAAGTTTACATACACCTTAGCCAAATATATTTAAACTCAGTTTAATCCTAGTAAAAATTCCCCGTTTTAGGTCAGTTAGGATCAACCACTCTATTTTAAGAATGTGAAATGTCAGAATAATAGTAGAGAGAATGATTTATTTCAGCTTTTATTTCTTTCATCACATTCTCAGTGGGTCAGAAGTTTACATACACTCAATTAGTATTTGGTAGCATTGCCTTTAAATTGTTTAATTTGGGTCCAACCTTTTGGGTAGCCTTCCACAAGCTTCCCACAATAAGTTGGGTGAATTTTGGCCCATTCCTCCTGACAGAGCTGGTGTAACTGAGTCAGGTTTGTAGGCCTCCTTGCTCGCACACGCTTTTTCAGTTCTGCCCACAAATGTTCTATGGGATCGAGGTCAGGACTTTGATGGCCACTCCAATACCTTGACTTTGTTGTTCTTAAGCCATTTTGCCACAAATTTGGAACTATAGTTGTGGTCATTGTCCATTTGGAAGACCCATTTGCCACTAACCTTTAACTCCCTGACTGATGTCTTGAGATGTTGCTTCAAAATATCCATATAATTTTCCTCCCTCATGATGCCATCTATTTTGTGAAGTGCACCAGTCCCTCCTGCAGCAAAGTACCCCCACAACATGATGCTGCTACTCCTGTGCTTCACAGTTGGGATGTTGTTCTTCGGCTTGCAAGCCTCCCCCTTTTTCCTCCAAATGTAACGATGGTCATTATGGCCAAACAGTTTTATTTTTGTTTCATCAGACCAGAGGACATTTCTCCAAAAAGTACAATCTTTGTCCCCATGTGCAGTTGCAAACCGTAGTCTGTCTTTTATGGCGGTTTTGAAGCAGTGGCTTCTTCTTTGCTGACCGGCCTTTCAGGTTATGTCAATATAGGACTCGTTTTACTGTGGATATAGATACTTTTGTACCCGTTTCCTCCAGCATCTTCATTAGGTCCTTTGTTGTTGTTCTGGGATTGATTTGCACTTTTCGCACCAAAGTACGTTCATTTCTCTTTTATTTTTTACCCCTTTTTCTCCCCAATTTTCATAGTGTCCAATTGTTGTAGTAGATACTACTATCTTGTCTCATCGCTACAACTCCTGTACGGGCTCGGGAGAAACGAAGGTTGAAAGTCATGCGTCCTCCGATACCCAACCTAGCCGCACTGCTTCTTAACACAGTGCTCATCTAACCCGGAAGCCAGCCGCACCAATGTGTCGGAGGAAACACCGTGCACCTGGCAACCTTGGATAGCACGCACTGCGCCCGGCCCACCACAGGAGTCGCTGGTGCGTGATGAGACAAGGACATCCCTATACCTAACCCTGGATCTACCATTCAGACTCCTCCACAATACTACACCTAACCCCGGATCTACCATTCAGACTCCTCCATAATACTGCACTACTATACCTAACAGAGGTCTACCAATTTATTGGAATGGCCAATTAATTAGGTCTGATTTGAATTTTTCATAACAATCGGTATTCAGCATTCTTGGACACAGATTATGGCCGATTGCATTCCACAAGGAGACTGCGTGGCAGGTTGACTACCTGTTACGCGAGTGCAGCAAGGAGCCAAGATAAGTTGCTAGCTAGCATTACACTTATCTTATAAAAATCAATCAATCTTAACATAAGCACTTGTTAAACTAGTAATATCATCAACCAGTGTAGTTATCTAGCTTGTCCTGTGTTGCATATAATCGATGTGGTGCCTGTTAATTTATCATCGAATCACAGCCTACATTGCCAAACGGGTGATGATTTAACAAGCGCATTCGTGAATAAAGCACTGCCATTGCATCAATGTGTACCTAACCATAAACATCAATGCCTTTCTTAAAATCAATACACAAGTATATATTTTTAAACCTGCATATTTAGTTAATATTACCTGCTAACATGAATTTCTTAACTATGGAAATTGTCACTTCTCTTGCGTTCTGTGTAAGCAGAGTCAAATTAAATCAAATCAAATTTATTTATATAGCCCTTCGTACATCAGCTGATATCTCAAAGTGCTGTACAGAAACCCAGCCTAAAACCCCAAACAGCAAGCAATGCAGGTGTAGAAGCACGGTGGCTAGAAAAAACTCCCTAGAAAGGCCAAAACCTAGGAAGAAACCTAGAGAGGAACCAGGCTATGTGGGGTGGGCCAGTCCTCTTCTGGCTGTGCCGGGTGGAGATTGTAACAGAACATGGCCAATATGTTCAAATGTTCATAAATGACCAGCATGGTCAAATAATAATAATAACAGGCAGAACAGTTGAAACTGGAGCAGCAGCACGGCCAGGTGGACTGGGGACAGCAAGGAGTCATCATGTCAGGTAGTCCTGAGGCATGGTCCTAGGGCTCAGGTCCTCCGAGAGAGAGAAAGAAAGGGAGAATTAGAGAGAGCATACTTAAATTCACACAGGACACTGGATAGGACAGGAGAAGTACTCCAGATATAACAAACCTAGCCCCCCGCCACCAACTACTGTAAACGTATGTTTACCCACACTCTGACACTGGAAACAACACAGTTCAGGGCCTGCTAATACTGACACACTTGAGAGAGCATGCAATGGACCTGACGGGCTAGCTAGGAGCATCTGACCAATCATAGGATGCATGGTCAGTGCATTGGCAGAGTGTAGGCTGCATGGGGACAGTGATTGGCTGAAGTCCCGAGTTGGAGGTGATCTCTCATGTGAACTGTATTGTACTATCAGTATAACTAATACTGTGAAAGCTTTTCCCTATAAAAGTTTGTTACATGCTTTTAACGAGCCATTTTAAAAGTTGTAAAAAACTAAAAGAATGATCCATTGTGTTGAAATGTTTCTTGTTTACTTATGCCACCCACCATGTTTACTTTAAACCACGTTATTCAAATCACTGCCTGTTTTGTCTGTCACATTGTCCCACTCTCTAACTCATTAATTTGACCTCTCAGTTGCTGGCTTGCTGCCCTCGATCCAAAGGAGAGAACTTTGACTTCAAGCTGCCAATGGGGTTTCTGGTCCCTGTGGCGTTCATGCTTATCTTCAACACCGTGGCGCTGATATATTTTGCAGTTACAACATGCAAGACCAACCCACATTTAACCAGGTAACATTAATGGGGCATTTTGGGGACACGAAGTAGAACGTTGTAGTCATAAAGATCAGTCTTGACTTTAAATGCCTACTGACAAGCTTGTTCATTTTTAACTGTCTTTCAATGAAAAACTGTATTTATAACAAGCTTATCTTCTTCTGCTTCTTATTATTAATAATTGTACGCAAATCATCAAATTGTAATGAGCACCATGCTTTAACCCACTCCTCACGCATTGGAAGCCAAATGTCATTACAGCAATCTAAGTATGTTGGTTATGTTTCCCAGTACAAGACACACATCGATGAAGAAGAAGTTCCTCAGTAGCTTTTCTCTCAAGTCAGTGTAGCTCAGGGGTGTCAAACAAATTTTCCCCGCCGGCCACATTTGGTCATTACCGAGGTCAGATGGGACGCACTTAAAATTAAGAGGCTTCTGCTCCATCTGCCTGTACAGCACAGGCAGCAAGCTGCAGCTGCCAATTAGTTATGAAAAGCTGAGGAAGAAAGCAGGAATATCAGAGGGAGGTATGAAAGGTTGAGAAAGAAAGCAACCATGAAAAACCAGGGCATCTGGACATTCTGGGGCAGCGTGAGAGCGAGGGCACTCACCTGGCAAGACATCTGGACATTCTGGGGCAGCGTGAGAGCGAGGGCACTCACCTGGCAAGACATCTGGACATTCTGGGGCAGCGTGAGAGCGAGGGCACTCACCTGGCAAGACATCTGGATTATCGAAGGGCAGCAGATTAAGTTTCTGCATTGTACACAGGGCAATGTTTTTTCCACAACAAACCTTCACACGTGGGGGTTGGCAGATATCCCAGACAGCTGCACACTATGTGGACGATCAGCCAATCTGGAGCATGTGCTCTCCTCCTGCCACGCAGGTCTGACTGATAGAAAATTCAAGTGGTAGCATAACCAAATACTGACTCAATTGGCCACGGGACTGGAGCATGCAAGGAGAAAGCTGAAACATCTCACCCAGGGCTCCTGTTTCATCCACTTCCTCAGGTCAGAAGAGTGAAGTGAACAGGGAGCAAAGGGATCTTTACCACAGCAGGGGACTGGGAGATGCAGGCAGACCTCAAGAAGCAGCTCAGATTCCCAGAGATAGCCAGCACAAGCCTCAGACCACATATCGTTCTCTGGTGTAGAGACACCAGCAGGTGGTCCTCATAGAGCTCACAGTGCCCTGGAAGGAGAGGATCGATGAGGCAGGCACATGAGGGGAAGTTCAAGAAATAACAGTCCCTCGTCCTTGAAAGTCAGCAGAATGGATGGAGAGCCTGGAATCTACCAGTTGAGGTCGGCTGCAGGAGCTTTGCAGGCAAATCGTTCTGGTGAGCCCTGGGTCTGTTCGGCATTGAAGGGGTGGCAAGGAAGTGGCTGCCGTCAGCAAGCAGGCAGAAGTGGCATGTAGTTACATCTGACAGAAGAGGAATGAGCAGTGGCAGAGCCAAGCAGACAGTAGGGAGTCAGGACTGAGTTGAGTGGTGGACCGAGGGGTAGTTCCAGGATGCTGGTTCTACCAACAAACCCCCCTGAGGTGTTGTGGGCTTATCACACTGGTGAAGGGGGGTGACCCCTAGAGAACCCGATGAAGTCCCACTTCGCTCTGGCCCAGTTAGGTGTGGAGCTTATCGTGTTTATAGTGTAGTGTGTAGTTTTTTACTTTGCTTGAAGAAGGAGTAGCGTTTGCATCCGGCTCACAGAAGAAACAGGGTGGCGAGTACCTTTCAGGTGAGCCAACAGCGATGATCCCCATTGTATTTTAGATATACTTCCTCGCAATCAACATCTGCTCTAAAGTGTCATCTAACCCAACGCTTACAGAATTTTCCATGCTCCATGACTGTCTACCTTTTTGTTTGACTTTTATCAAGCTGAACAGAGTGAAGAGAATGAATGTAGGTTCATTATCATTTCAACACAGTTTAGATTTGGGTTGAGTCATTCCAATGTCGTTTTTTTTCTCCAGAAGATCACAATAAATATTTGAATTCATTAGGGATCCCCATTAGCCTCTTCCTGAGATCCTAACACCGAACCCAAACCGCCTGCGCAGGGGCGCTATCATGCATAAATGTACTTTGCCCCCCCCCCACACCAAACATGATCACGACATGCAGGTTAAAATATCAAGACAAACTCTGAACAAATGACATTAATTTGGGGACAGGTCGAAAATCATTAAACATTGATGGAAATTTGGCTAGTTTGCTTGCACTTGCTAGCTAACGTTAATTTGTCTGATTTAGCTAGCTTGCTGTTGCTAGCTAATTTGTCCTGGGATATAAACATTGAGTTGTTATTTTACCTGAAATGCAAAAGGTCCTCTACTCCGACAATTAATCCACACATAAAACGGCCAAACGAATTGTTTCTAGTCATCTCTCCTCCTTCCAGGCTTTTTCATCGTTTAACTTATATGGTGATCGCATCTAAACTTTCATTGTATTTATTACCACGACTACCCACAAAACAGTTTGTCTTTCAGCCACCCATGTGGGTATAACCAATGAGGAGATGGCACGTGGGTACCTGCTTCTATAAACCAATGAGGAGATGGGAGAGGCAGGACTTTCAGCGCGATCTGCATCAGAAATAGGAATGAGTTCTATTTTAGCCCTTGGCGTCGCTGACGCGCGAGCAGTGTGGCTGCAATAATTGAATAAAATAGATTTCTACATTTATTTTGCGACGCTCGCGCATGCGACGTGTCCAGTCTGGTCAGCATGTAACACATTAAGACACTTACATTACATAAAACAAAATATAAAACAGTACATCATATAACATTATTACACCACTACATATCTACAATGCAAAATGTATAATACCACCGTACAACAATATTACAATGTACGTGTGCAGAGTGTGTGTGCTAGAGCTTGTGTGCGTGTCCGTTTTGTCTGTACCTGAGTTCTTTTCAATCTTATTCTATTGCTTAAATGAGTTACCTGATGTGGAATAGAGTTCCATGTAGTCATGGCTCTATGTAATACTGTGTGCATCCCATAGTCTGTTTTGGAATAGGTGATTGTGAAGAGACCTCTGGCATTGTGGGGTATAAATCTTGGCCGGACTGAATCGGTTTGCTGGGTGGATCCGGTCATGGTGTATCCAATCGCTTCTAGCCTAAACTAGAGCTAGGAAAAACAAGATTACAATAGATGTATTTCAATACGTTTTGTCCAAAGGATGACTGTGGTATTATATTATGGAGAGTTGATGTTGATGGTAATGTAGCTGTGACCTCAAGGGGTGTGATCTTGATGTCACCAGGAATGATGATGCTCACACTGTACTGTATATCTGCGTTGTGCTCCTCAAACAAAGTCTGATGTACAGTTTATACTAATTCTTATTTACATATGATTTGGTTTCTCTCCATCAACAGGCACTGATATAGATATATATATATATATTTTCACTATATATGACAGTATATATCCTTAGTAGAGTTGCAAAATTCCAGGAAATGTCAATAAATTACATGGTTTTCCAAAATCGTGTTTGGAGGAATCAGGAACGAATAAGCAGGAAATCCAGAATCCTTCAAACAGGATGTCTCAATGAACAGGGAATTTATTGAAAGTTCCCAGAATTTTGCATCCCTACTCCTTAGGTACCCAGTGGTGTAGCACATTCACACCATTAGTAAGTCTCAATGCATTGAAGTATGAGGGACAGGGCTCCGGGCAGCCGAGCGGAAATGGAGGAAAACTCGCCTCCCTGCGGACCTGGCATACTTTCACTCCCTCCTCTCTACATTTTCCTCCTCTGTCTCTGCTGCTAAAGCCACTTTCTACCACTCTAAATTCCAAGCATCTGCCTCTAACCCTAGGAAGCTCTTTGCCACCTTCTCCTCCCTCCTGAATCCTCCTCCCCCTCCCCCCTCTCTGCAGATGACTTCGTCAACCATTTTGAAAAGAAGGTCGACGACATCCGATCCTCGTTTGCTAAGTCAAACGACACCGCTGGTTCTGCTCACACTGCCCTACCCTGTGCTCTGACCTCTTTCTCCCCTCTCTCTCCAGATGAAATCTCGCGTCTTGTGACGGCCGGCCGCCCAACAACCTGCCCGCTTGACCCTATCCCCTCCTCTCTTCTCCAGACCATTTCCGGAGACCTTCTCCCTTACCTCACCTCGCTCATCAACTCATCCCTGACCGCTGGCTACGTCCCTTCCGTCTTCAAGAGAGCGAGAGTTGCACCCCTTCTGAAAAAACCTACACTCGATCCCTCCGATGTCAACAACTACAGACCAGTATCCCTTCTTTCTTTTCTCTCCAAAACTCTTGAGCATGCCGTCCTTGGCCAGCTCTACCGCTATCTCTCAGAATGACCTTCTTGATCCAAATCAGTCAGGTTTCAAGACAAGTCATTCAACTGAGACTGCTCTTCTCTGCATCACGGAGGCGCTCCGCACTGCTAAAGCTAACTCTCTCTCCTCTGCTCTCATCCTTCTAGACCTATCGGCTGCCTTCGATACTGTGAACCATCAGATCCTCCTCTCCACCCTCTCCGAGTTGGGCATCTCCGGCGCGGCCCACGCTTGGATTGCGTCCTACCTGACAGGTCGCTCCTACCAGGTGGCGTGGCGAGAATCTGTCTCCTCACCACGCGCTCTCACCACTGGTGTCCCCAGGGCTCTGTTCTAGGCCCTCTCCTATTCTCGCTATACACCAAGTCACTTGGCTCTGTCATAACCTCACATGGTCTCTCCTATCATTGCTATGCAGACGACACACAATTAATCTTCTCCTTTCCCCCTTCTGATGACCAGGTGGCGAATCGCATCTCTGCATGTCTGGCAGACATATCAGTGTGGATGACGGATCACCACCTCAAGCTGAACCTCGGCAAGACGGAGCTCCTCTTCCTCCCGGGGAAAGGACTGCCCGTTCCATGATCTCGCCATCACGGTTGACAACTCCATTGTGTCCTCCTCCCAGAGCGCTAAGAACCTTGGCGTGATCCTGGACAACACCCTGTCGTTCTCAACTAACATCAAGGCGGTGGCCCGTTCCTGTAGGTTCATGCTCTACAACATCCGCAGAGTACGACCCTGCCTCACACAGGAAGCGGCGCAGGTCCTAATCCAGGCACTTGTCATCTCCCGTCTGGATTACTGCAACTCGCTGTTGGCTGGGATCCCTGCCTGTGCCATTAAACCCCTACAACTCATCCAGAACGCCGCAGCCCGTCTGGTGTTCAACTTTCCCAAGTTCTCTCACTTCACCCCGCTCCTCCGCTCTCTCCACTGGCTTCCAGTTGAAGCTCGCATCCACTACAAGACCATGGTGCTTGCCTACGGAGCTGTGAGGGGAACGGCACCTCAGTACCTCCAGGCTCTGATCAGGCCCTACACCCAAACAAGGGCACTGCGTTCATCCACCTCTGGCCTGCTCGCCTCCCTACCACTGAGGAAGTACAGTTCCCGCTCAGCCCAGTCAAAACTGTTCGCTGCTCTGGCCCCCAATGGTGGAACAAACTCCCTCACGACGCCAGGACAGCGGAGTCAATCACCACCTTCCGGAGACACCTGAAACCCCACCTCTTTAAGGAATATCTAGGATAGGATAAGTAATCCTTCTCCCCCCTAAAAGATTTAGATGCACTATTGTAAAGTGGCTGTTCCACTGGATGTCATAAGGTGAATGCACCAATTTGTAAGTCGCTCTGGATAAGAGTGTCTGCTAAATGACTTAAATGTAATGTAATGTATGCATGTCACTGTGTATTTATTCAACCTCTCGTTATTTATATTATTGATCTTTAACTCTGCATTGTTGGAGAAGGACCCATAAGTAAGCATTTCACTGTTAGTCTACACCTGTTGTTTTACAAAGCATGTGACAAATACATTATGATTTGATTTTGAAGCAGAGTCCTCTGTGTCTACCTTCCACTGCCATGTGGTGGCGCCAAACTCTTCCTCTAAAATAAGGATTTCTTATGGCAGTGGAACGTCCATCCAAACTATTCACCAGTCTTCCTCATTAATGTGTAGATAAATAAAGATGTTTATGAAAACACTGAGCATATTCACTGTCACTTATGTATGTCTAATTTCAAGAATTCAAGGTTGACTTGTTTCATAAGGTTCATTTAGGGGAACATTCTAAGAAAACTGCTGTACAATTTGTCGACTATTTTACGGAAAAAGTGACAGTTCAATTTTTTTTATTTTTAACAATGAGTTCAGCCTTTGAGCCTTCAATAGGGCCATGCACCTTTGTTGGACTACTTCCGGCGCCGACAGAGATGGCCGCTTCGCGTTCCTAGGAAACTATGCAGTTTTTTGTTTTTTTTAATGTTATTTCTTACATTAGTACCCCAGGTCATCTTAGGTTTCATTACATACAGTCGAGAAGAACTGCTGAACATAAGAGCAGCGTCAACTCACCATCAGTACGACCAAGAATATGACTTTCGCGAAGCGGATCCTGTGTTCTGCCTTTCACCCAGGACAACGGAATGAATCCCAGCCGGCGACCCAAAAAAACGACTTCGTAAAAGGGGGAAACGGAGCGGGCTTCTGGTCAGACTCCGGAGACGGGCACATCGTGCACCACTCACTAGCATTCTTCTAGCATTCTCACTAGAACGCAAAAATATTCCTAAAAATATTTAACCTCCACACATTAACAAGTCCAATGGCTCAAATGAAAGATAAACACCTTGTTTATCTACCCAGCAAGTCAGATTTCTAAAATGTTTTACGGCGAAAACATAGCACATATTTATGTCAAACCACCACCGAAGACACAGCTAATTTGCATAGCCAAGTTGAAAAAAATATGCATTCAACAAACGCAGGATTAAAAGAAAAATAATGCACTAACCTTTTGAAATCTTCATCAGATGACAGTAATATAACATGTTACACAATACATGTTTTTTTCAATAATATGCTATATATATCCATAAATCTCTGTTTACAATGATGCATCGTTCAAAAAAATGCTACTCAAATGTCCTGAGAAATGACGATAGCTCCGGCAGATAACGTCAGCTAACAAGGAATACACATCATAAACTTTGACTAAATATGCATGTTCTACATATATATAGTTAGATACACTTCTTCTGAATGCAATCGCTGTGTTACATTTATTTTTTTAACGTTACAGGTTTCGTTCACTAGGCTATACTATGAGTCGGCGCTCAAAAAGTAGCATTATGGCTCCTCTATCTTGGAGTCCACAGAAACCCAAATTTACCACAAATATTCCCTTACCTTTGCTGTTCTTCCATCAGAAGACCTGGAAGGAATTATACTTACCAAAAACAGCGTTTAGTTTTGCAGTCTGTGTCTTTCGGTTCTCAAACACGACACATTTCGGTTGAAATGTAGCCAAAAGTCAAGTGGATGCGCACCAAAACGTCGAACTTACATATATGTCGACTAAACTTATCAAACTAAGTTCATAATCAAGCTTTAACATGTTATAAAGGTGTACAGCAATCGTGAGGACGAACAGAAACGCATGCATTGTATAATCGATCTTGGAAAAAAGACAGGACCGGAGCAGAGCTCGCATGAAAGTGACCTGTTTTTTCGCATGACCGAAAGGTTTCGGCCCGCCAAAACTCTTGTGAGCGCGTGATTCTCACAATGAGAAGCCCCATTGGAAGCAGACATCGCACTGAAGACAAAGAGACTGTTCCCAGACCTGTAAGTGCTTGGGAAGGGTGGGGGCGATGACGTCAAAGTTGGGCCAACTTTTCTGATGACAAGAGAGAGTTTGGGAGAATGACTGCCCTGAGAGTTCTGCTTTACATACAGACATAATTTAAACGGTTTTAGAAGCTTTAGAGTGTTTTCTATTAAATAATATTTTTTATTTGCATATATTAGCAACTTTTGACAAAAAAAAAATGTTTACTATGGGCACGCAATTACTCCAGCGGGGGCAGTAGACAGCCCTATCCCCAATGGCTTTCTTCTTGCCACTCTTCCATAAAGGCCAGTTTTGTGCAATATACAACTGATTGTTGTCCTATGGACAGAGTCTCCCACCTCAGCTGTAGATCTCTGCAGTTCATCCAGAGTGATCATGGGCCTCTTGGCTGCATCTCTGATCAGTCTTCTCCTTGTATGAGCTGAAAGTTTAGAGGGACGGCCAGGTCTTGGTAGATTTGCAGTGGTCTGATACTCCTTCCATTTCAATATTATCGCTTGCACAGTGCTCCTTGGGATGTTTAAAGCTTGGGAAATCTTTTTGTATCCAAATCCGGCTTTAAACTTCTTCACAACAGTATCTCGGACCTGCCTGGTGTGTTCCTTGTTCTTCATGATGCTCTCTGCGTTTTTAACGGACCTTTGAGACTATCACAGTGCAGGTGCATTTATACGGAGACTTGATTACACACAGGTGGATTGTATTTATCATCATTAGTCATTTAGGTCAACATTGGATCATTCAGAGATCCTCACTGAACTACTGGAGAGAGTTTGCTGCACTGAAAGTAAAGGGGGCTGAATAATTTTGCACGCCCAATTTTTCAGTTTGATTTGTTAAAAAAGTTTGAAATATCCAATAAATGTCGTTCCACTTCATGATTGTGTCCCACTTGTTGTTGATTCTTCACAAAGATATACAGTTTTATATCTTTATGTTTGAAGCCTGAAATGTGGCAAAAGGTCGCAAAGTTCAAGGGGGCCGAATACTTTCGCAAGGCACTGTAAGGCCCTGCCCCGCCCTCCTTTCGGAAAAGCTGACCACGACTCCATTTTGTTGATCCCTGCCTACAGACAGAAACTAAAACAAGAAGCTCCCGCGCTGAGGTCTGTTCAACGCTGGTCCGACCAATCTGATTCCACACTCCAAGCCTGCTTCCATCACGTGTACTGGGATATGTTTCGTATTGCGTCAGACAACAACATTGACGAATACGCTGATTCGGTGAGCGAGTTCATTAGAACGTGCGTTGAAGATGACCGGAAACATGACCGAATACAAACAGTGTAACTATTCCCTCTGCAAGGCAATCAAACAAGCTAAGCGTCAGTATAGAGACAAAGTAGAATCTCAATTCAACGGCTCAGACACAATAGGTATGTGGCAGGGTCTACAGTCAATCACGGATTACAAAAAGAAAACCCGCCCAGTCTGGGACCAGGATGTCTTGCTCCCAGGCAGACAAAATAACTTTTTTGCCCATTTTGAGGACAATACAGTGCCACTGACACGGCCCGCAACTAAAACATGCGGACTCTCCTTCACTGCAGCCGACATGAGGAAAACATTTAAACGTGTCAACCCTCGCAAGGCTGCAGGCCCAGACGGCATCCCCAGCCACGCCCTCAGAGCATGCGCAGACCAGCTGGCTGGTGTGTTTACGGACATATTCAATCAATCCCTATCCCAGTCTGTTGTTCCCACATGCTTCAAGAGGGCCACCATTGTTCCTGTTCCCAAGAAAGCTAAGGTAACTGAGCTAAATGACTACCGCCCCGTAGCACTCACTTCCGTCATCATGAAGTGCTTTGAGAGACTGGTTAAGAACCATATCACCTCCACCCTACCTGACACCCTAGACCCACTCCAATTTGCTTACCGCCCAAATAGGTCCACAGATGATGCAATCTCAACCACACTGCACACTGCCCTAACCCATCTGGACAAGAGGAATACCTATGTGAGAATTCTGTTCATCGACTACAGCTCGGCATTTAACACCATAGTGCCCTCCAAGCTCGTCATCAAGCTCGAGACCCTGGGTCTCGACCCCGCCCTGTGCAACTGGGTACTGGACTTCCTGACGGGCCGCCCCCAGGTGGTGAGGGTAGGCAACAACATTTCCACCCCGCTGATCCTCAACACTGGGGCCCCACAAGGGTGCGTTCTGAGCCCTCTCCTGTACTCCCTGTTCACCCACGACTGCGTGGCCACGCGCACGCCTCCAACTCAATCATCAAGTTTGCGGACGACACAACAGTGGTAGGCTTGATTACCAACAACGACGAGACGGCCTACAGGGAGGAGGTGAGGGCCCTCGCAGTGTGGTGTCAGGAAAATAACCTCACACTCAACGTAAACAAAACTAAGGAGATGATTGTGGACTTCAGGAAACAGCAGAGGGAACACCCCCCTATCCACATTGATGGAACAGTAGTAGAGAGGGTAGTAAGTTTTAAGTTCCTTGGCGTACACATTACAGACAAACTGAATTGGTCCACCCAAATAGACAGCATCGTGAAGAAGGCGCAGCAGCGCCTCTTCAACCTCAGGAGGCTGAAGAAATTCGGCTTGTCACCAAAAGCACTCACAAACTTCTACAGATGCACAATCGAGAGCATCCTGTCGGGCTGTATCACCGCCTGGTACGGCAACTGCTCCCCCCACAACCGTAAGCCTCTCCAGAGGGTAGTGAGGTCTGCACAATGCATCACCGGGGGCAAACTACCTGCCCTCCAGGACACCTACACCACCCAATGTCACAGGAAGGCCATAAAGATCATCAAGGACAACAACCACCCGAGCCACTGCCTGTTCACCCCGCTATCATCCAGAAGGCGAGGTCAGTACAGGTGCATCAAAGCTGGGACCGAGAGACTGAAAAACAGCTTCTATCTCAAGGCCATCAGACTGTTAAACAGCCACCACTAACATTGAGTGGCTGCTGCCAACACACTGACACTGACACTGACTCAACTCCAGCCACTTTAATAATGGGAATTGATGGGAAATGATGTAAAATATATCACTAGCCACTTTAAACAATGCTACCTAATATAATGTTTACATACCCTACATTATTCATCTCATATGTATATACTGTACTCTATCATCTACTGCATCTTTATGTAATACATGTATCACTAGCCACTTTAACTATGCCACTTTGTTTACATACTCATCTCATATGTATATACTGCACTCAATACCATCGACTGTATCTTGCCTATGCCGCTCTGTACCATCACTCACTCATATATCTTTATGTACATATTCTTATCTTCATACACTTGTGTCTATAAGGTAGTAGTTTTGGAATTGTTAGCTAGATTACTTGTTTGTTATTACTGCATTGTCGGAACTAGAAGCACAAGCATTTCGCTACACTCGCATTAACATTTGCTAACCATGTGTATATGACAAATAAAATTGGATTTGATTTGAAAAAACAACAGACAGTTACTTCTATTTTGTATGTTGGTTAGAGTCAGAGTAAGTCATGACATCTCAGTGAGCTGTTGTGTGTGAACCAACCCTCATGTTTGACATTATATGAGGGTTCTCAGGATGTACACTGACTGGAAACAGTGAGAGAAGGGCTGGCATTGCACATCAGCCCTTTTTAATGTGCACATGACCTGTCTCCTCTTAGCTGCCCAGGTGATGCTGAACCTAGTGTCCCACAGTGTGGTTGCTGCTCCCTACCAGTGGGAGTACCCCTACCTGCTCAGTATCATCCCCTCCCTCTTCAGCTTCATGGCCCTGCCCAAAAACAACATCAGCTACCTGGTGATCTCCATGATCAGTGCTGGCCTCTTCTGCATAGCTGTTAGTGGAATTTCTAAATTCCTATATGTTTTATAGAAAAAATCTATTTTGCACTCTCTCTAGTTCATTAATGAGGTGTAAGTTCATTAATTATGCATGAAGTAGATCGAGACCAGTCTTAAAAGCCAGGTAACAGCGTTTAATTCCAGAGAGTACTGACCCAAAATACAAAGAACATTACATTTTAAAGAGAGAACATAAAATGACGTCATCAGTTTCACACACTCTCTCCGATCCCCACAATAGCTTTAGGTCTGGAGACCTTCTTCTACTCCCCTCATAAAACTACATTCCAAACTGTCTAGAAGATATACTTTCCTCCACTAATGGAACACAAAACAAACATTCTTATCTGTCTGAAAAGATACATCATCCTTCTCCCTTAAACCCGCAAGGTACAGACAATTAATTCGTTTTTCTTACATTTTCAGTAACAGCTTAACCAAGAACCCATAGTATTAGAATAAATGGTTCTAATTAAAAATGTATACATAATTAATCATTTCAACTATAATTTCCTCCAACAATAGCGTCGCTCATCTACGGGGGCATGGAGATGTTCCCGGTGGCCCAGCAGCTGTACCGCCACGGCAAGGCCTACCGCTTCATCTTCGGCTTCTCTGCCGTGTCCGTCATGTACCTGGTGATGGTGATCGCGGTGCAGGTGCACGGCTGGCAGATCTACTACAGCAAGAAGCTGCTGGACGCCTGGTTTACCTCCACACAAGAAGAAGAAGAAATGAGGACATAGGAGGACTTCATAATTTAAACAACTGACAAAGAACAACTTTTGCTGCCTGCCACTGTCTGCCACTACTTCTATGACACTACTTCTAGGACTATCTTCCATCTATATTTTAATTTTACATCCCCCTCGCCATTCCTAATTGATAGTTGTAGGACTAATTGAAATCCTTTATACCACTCAGGAGGCTGTCCTGTCGTCTTCCTAGTAAACCCTCACCTCCATTATCTCATCTCCTGGCTCTGGAGCCTGTGGACAGATTAAGACATGAGTTGTCTGAGACTTCAGGGTTTAATGTTGACCTGTTCTGCTGCCTTTATAAACCCATCCTCTTCATATCTCATCCTGATCTATGGAGCTGGCTGCTATAATCTGTCCTGCTGCCTTTAGAATCCCATCCTCTTATATATCATCCTGATCTATGGAGTTGGCTGCCATAATCTGTCCCCCAACGGATAGTATGCTAGTTACTGTACCTCTAGTCTTAGCCATATATTCCAATTATCTCTCCTTCCTCCACAAGTTGGCAGTTGTTCACTTCCCTTCCCACTGATTTGAAAGGAAATTACTGGAATAATTAATATGGTAGAAACTCCCACTTGACCAGGGACAGGCAACTTTGATGGGGGTGGGGACCAGAAAACGTCTGAACTCATCATGAGGGGGCTGCAGTGCTTCGCAGGTCTACGTAACCACATCCATACCCACACACTCAGTCAGAGCCGGCCCTAGCCTTTAAAATAAAATATATATTTCACCATTATTTCACCAGGTAGGCAAGTTGAGAACAAGTTCTCATTTACAATTGTGACCTGGCCAAGATAAAGCAAAGAAGTTCAACACATACAACAACACAGAGTTAAACATGGGGTAAAACAAACATACAGTCAATAATACAGTAGAAAAATAAGTATATATACAATGTGAGCAAGTGAGGTGAGATAAAGGCAAAAAAAGGCCATGGTGGCGAAGTAAATACAATATAGCAAGTAAAACACTGGAATGGTTGATTTGCAGTGGAAGAATGTGTAAAGTAGAGAGAAATAATGGGGTGCAAATAGCAAAATAAATGAATACAGTAGGGGGAGAAGTAGTTGTTTGGGCTAAATTATAGATGTACAGGTGCAGTAATCTGTGAGCTGCTCTGACAGCTGGTGCTTTAAGCTAGTGAGGGAGATAAGTGTTTCCAGTTTCAGAGATTTTTGTCATTCGTTCCAGTCATTGGCAGCAGAGAGGCGGCCAAAGGAAGAATTGGTTCTGCTGGAGCTCGTGCTACAGGTGGGTGCTGCTATGGTGACCAGCGAGCTGAGATAAGGGGGACTTTACTAGCAGGGTCTTGTAGATGACCTGGAGCCAGTGGATTTGGTGACGAGTATGAAGCGAGGGCCAGCCAACGAGAGTGTGGGTAGTATATGGGGCTTTGGTGACAAAACGGATGGCACTGTGATAGACTGCATCCCATTTATTGAGAAGGGTATTGGAGGCTATTTTGTAAATGACATCGCCGAAGTCGAGGATTGGTATGATGATCAGTTTTACAAGGGTATGTTTGGCAGCATGAGTGAAGGATGCTTTGTTGCGAAATAGGAAGCCAATTCTAGATTTAACTTTGGATTGGAGATGTTTGATTTGAGTCTGGAAGGAGAGTTTACAGTCTAACCAGACACCTAGGTATTTATAGTTGTCCACATATTCTAAGTCAGAACCGTCCAGAGTAGTGATGTTGGACAGGCGGGCATGTGCAGGCAGCGATCGGTTGAAGAGCATGCATTTAGTTTTACTTGTATTTAAGGAGGCCACGGAAGGAGAGTTGTATGGCATTGAAGCTCGCCTGGAGGGTTCGCCTGGAGTGTCCAAAAAAGGGCCAGAAGTATACAGAATGGTGTCGTCTGCATAGAGGTGAATCAGAGACTCCCCAGCAGCAAGAGCGACATCATTGATGTATACAGAGAAGAGAGTCGGTCCAAGAATTGAACCCTGTGGCACCCCCATAGAGACTGCCAGAGGCCCGGACAAGAAACCCTCCGATTTGACACACTGAACTCTATCAGAGAAGTAGTTGGTGAACCAGACGAGGCAATCATTTGAGAAACCAAGGCTGTCGAGTCTGCCGATGAGGATATGGTGATTGACAGAGTCGAAAGACTTGGCCAGGTCAATGAATACGCCTGCACAGTATTGTTTCTTATTGATGGCGGTTAAGATATCGTTTAGAACCTTGAGCGTGGCTGAGGTGCACACCTGACCAGCTCTGAAACCAGATTGCATAGCGGAGAAGTTATGGTGGGATTCGAAATGGTCTGTAATCTGTTTGTTGACTTGGCTTTCGAAGACCTTAGAAAGGCAGGTTAGGATAGATATAGGTCTGTTGCAGTTTGGGTCAAGAGTGTGTCCCCCTTTGAAGATGGGGATGACCGCAGCTGCTTTCCAATCTTTGGGAATCTCAGACGACACAAAAGAGAGGCTAGTAATAGGGTTGGTAACAATTTTGGCAGATCATTTTAGAAAGAAAGGGTCCAGATTGTCTAGCCCGGCTGATTTGTAGGGGTCCAGATTTTGCAGCTCTTTCAGAACATCAGCTGACTGGATTTGGGAGAAGGAGAAATGGGGAAGGCTTGGGCGAGTTGCTGTGGGGGGTGCAGTGTTGTTGACCGGGGTAGGGATAGTCAGGTGGAAAGCATGGCCAGCCGTAGAAAAATGCATTTTGAAATTCTCAATTATAGTGGATTTATCAGTGGTGACAGTGTTTCCTATCTTCAGTGCAGTGGGCAGCTGGGAGGAGGTGTTCTTATTCTCCATGGACTTTACAGTGTCCCAGAACATTTTTGAGTTTGTGTTGCAGGAAGCAAATTTCTGCTTAAAAAAGCTAGCCTCGGCTTTTCTAACTGCCTGTGTATATTGGTTTCTAGCTTCCCTGAAAAGTTCTATATCACGGGGGCTGTTTGATGCTAATGCAGAACGCCATAGGATGTTTTTGTGTTGTTTAAGGGCAGTCAGGTCTGGAGAGAACCAAGGGCTATATCTGTTCCTGGTTCTACATTTCTTGAATGGGGCATGCTTATTTAAGATGTTGAGGAAGGCATTTAAAAAAAAAACAGGCATCCTCTAATGATGGGATGAGATCAATATCCTTCCAGGATACCCCGGCCAGGTCGATTAGAAAGGCCTGCTCGCTGAAGTGTTTCAAGGGAGCGTTTGACAGTGATGAGCGGAGGTCGTTTGACCACTGACCCATTACAGATGCAGGCAATGAGGCAGTGATCGCTGAGATCTTGGTTGAAAACAGCAGAGGTGTATTTAGAGGGCAAGTTGGTTAGGATGATATCTATGAGGGTGCCCGTGTTTACGTCTTTGGGGTGGTACCTGGTAGGTTCATTGATCATTTGTGTGAGATTGAGGGCATCAAGCTTAGATTGTAGGATGGCTGGGGTGTTAAGCGTGTTCCAGTTTAGGTTGCCTTGCAGCACGAGCTCTGAAGATGGATTGGGGGCATTAAGTTCATATATGGTGTCCAGAGCACAGCCTGGGGGCAGAGGCTGGTCTATAGCAGGCGGCAATGGTGAGAGACTTGTTTTTAGAGAGGTGGATTTTTAAAAGTACAAGTTCAAATTGTTTGGGTACAGACCTGGATAGTAGGACAGAACTCTGCAGGCTATCTTTGCAGTAGATTGCAACACTGCCCCCTTTGGCCGTTCTATCTTGTCTGAAAATATTGTAGTTCGGGATGAAGATTTCAGAATTTTTGGTGGTCTTCTCCAGAGGAACAGAGGAGGAGTAGGATAAGGGTACGGCTAAAAGCTATGAGAATTGGTCGTCTAGAACGTCTGGGACAGAGTAAAAGGAGGTTTCTGGGGGCGATAAAATAGCTTCAAGGTATAATGTACAGACATAGGTATGGTAGGATGTGAATACAGTGGAGGTAAACCTAGGTATTGAGTGATGATGAGAGAGATATTGTCTCTAGAAACATCATTGAAACCAGGTGATGTCATCGCATGTGTGGGTGGTGGAACTGAAAGGTTGGATAAGGTATAGTGAGCAGGGCTAGTGGCTCTACAGTGAAATAAGCCAATAAACACTAACCAGAACAGCAATGGACAAGGCATATTGACATTAAGGAGAGGCATGCTTAGTCGAGTGATCATAAGGGTCCAGTGAGTAGTGAGGTTGGTTGAGGTCACGGCGATTCAGACAGCTAGCCGTACCATGCGTAGCAAGCTGGCATAGGATGGAGGTCTGTTTTTAGCCACCTCGTGCGTTTCCGTCGGTAGATTAGTGGGGTTCCGTGTGGTAGAGGGGATCAATCCAATTGGCAAAATAGATATATTTATAGTGACATTTGTCCTATAGACCTATTCAGATAGCAGCCAATAAGACAGCTAACGATTAGTGGGCCGCAGATGGGCGTTCAGGTAACGGGGCCAGTTGGAAGGAGGGGCCAGTTGGATAACTCCCTCGAGCAGATAACGTCGGTAGTTCAGTCATGAAAGCCCGGTGGGGCTCCGCATCGTGATTGTAGCCCAGGAGTGGCTGATGGAACTCTTCAGCTGGCTAGCTCTGGAATAATTGATGTTTGTTCAGGGATCGACATAAGCCAATAGTCACACGGATAGCAGCTAGCTTGCTGCGAGATCCAGGTGTAAATGTCCAGAGCTTGCGGTTAAAATCCGGAGATATGGAGAGAAAAATAGGTCCGGTATGTTCTGGTCTGAGTCGCGTTGTACAAAACTGGCGATAGATTTTCGAGCTAAAGGATAGCTGATGACCACAAACCGTGGTTAACTGAATACTAACGTAACCCAGTAAACTGGCTAGCTTCTGGTTAGCTTCTATTGTGGATTTCAGATTTGAGGTAAATAATATTTTTTTAAATTGGTGAGGCGGGTTGCAGGAGAGTGTTTTGAAGTTGAGTTTTTGGAAAAGAAAATATATAAAAGATATGCGAAGAAAGATGTAAATATATATATATATATATACACGGGACACGACAAGACGATGACAAAGGACGTCTGACTGCTATGCTATCTTGGGTGTACTTTTGGGGGCCCTTAGTGGAATTTGGGGGCCCTGATGTTCTACACATTTTGTCATAGGGAGTAGAGAAAATGTGTGACTTTTAAAGCAAGTTTGCTGCAATTCTAAACATTTTTCAAAGGGCCGGAGAGAAATTAGCAGTTTTCCAGCTAATTTCCAAAATTTTTACATGTTACAATGGGAAACACGTACTACATGTTTGGAATGCTGTCTAGACTATCTAACCAATCTAAAACAATGTTAGCTGACATGCGCTAATTGAGTGACTGTCAGTGACTGACATTACATGAGAGAAACTGCTGATGCACAACCAAACATTGAAATTACACCTTGTGTATTCTACTATTCTAACTCTCAACAGAGAGTTGAGTTCCTCATTTCATTTTTTCATTTTTTTCATCTTTCATTTTTGGAAATGTATCTGTGGACTGCCTATCCCTGCGTTGGGCAATGCCTCTGCAAATCCAATGTTTTTAGATTTGTGGGTGAAGTAGTGAACGAGTGTACACTTCAGGAAGAAGGCGATATTATTGTGACATACCCATGATTAGGTCAGGGCATGATGTGGCCTTAATGAGAGGAGCCATCCAGAACTGTAAAGGAACAGGGAAATGGTTCAGAGAAGACAAGAGCAGTGGTCAGATTGAGGCCATATCGTTGTGTTTTTGTGCCAAAGCACATGTTTATGTTGACAGTACTCAACAGTTCAATTGTTTCTAAATTAGATGTATATTGCTAAATAACACCAAAATGGCTATTCTGCAGCAGCTTTTAATTTATTGTCTATTATTTCATTAATTACATGAATTAATCACAGAAGGCATCATTTGTCATCTCTGCAGTTGGGTTCATCTGTCTTATTACCATGGTTACTTAAGGGACAACTTCATTTTATTGGAACTGTTTGCTCTTAGTATATGATGAGTTTTGTGTTACATGTACTTCAGCATTGAACCCATGTTCTAGAGAAGTACACCTTCTAGTGGCCTCAAATTCTAATCCAGACCTCCAAGACAGTTATCACTTTTTTTTATTCTAACCCTCGAATCAGGAGATCTAATTACACCTGCTCTAGTGGAATTTATTTTCTTTCTGTTTACCAAAACATGTACTGTACCTTCCCAGGTGCAACCAAGAATGTTTTGCATAGAGAAGGGTTATGCTATTTGTTGACTGGTCCTCACAGTATCCATCCATGTCTATCTCATTTATTCATCCAGTCATAAATGATCTATTTTCAAATAATTTTCTTCTTTGTCTTTACTGATCCTGTTGACAACGTTGGTTGTGTTGGAGCCAATGTACAGTACTTTCCCCTTAAATTCAACACTAAATCATTAACTGGTACCTGTACGTCACTTCGGACTCTGTAATAGGTGGAGCGCAGCATAAGAACCACAGACGGTCTAATAATGTGCAGTCTGCTGACACTGGATGACTGGAAACAGCAGAGATGAAGAAGCTATGGATTATGGTTGTCTTTGCTACAGGTAAGACTTGATATATATTTGATTCATTCAGGGTGGTTTAAGATGTTCAGATGCATGATGCTGTTAAGTTTGTTGTATGATTGAGCTTTGTGTAGGAAAATTGCTGTCACTCTCCAGATGCTCAAAAATATATGATGCATTTAACTTATCAATTGATTATTATCAATATATGACCTTACCGTGTGTTTTTACACATTTTAACGTTTGGTTTATAGTCAATGATTGATTTATGTTTTGTCTGTTTGCTGTGAGGGATACAATAGCATCAATGAAGACATTGTTTCAGACTTTATTTTTATACAAACACTTTTTAGATTTATTGTTAATCTGCTGTTTACAGACTGTAAATAGACTACTGTCAGGTCTCAGATACAGTTGATAACAGAGAGCCTTTGCTATCAAATGTCAACCGTGTTAAAGATTTCTTTCTCTCATAAAGTAGAGTAGAAAACCTTTCTACACTGATGCAGACACAATGAAACTGGAACAGCATGGATCATCTCCTATGATTATAGCAACTGACACTATGTGCCCTTGTTTATGTGGTTTACTGAATTAATTATCTTTTTTAAAGTCTCTTTTCCACAGGGGGATCTCAGCACATCATCTGCCATTCCAACCACCATTGACATAACTACCCCAACTACTGATGACCCTTTAACCCCTGACCCTGCAACTACTGACACACCAACTGCTGACACTCCAACAACATACTTTCCAACAAACGACTTTCCAATTACAGACACTCCAATTACCAACTTTCCAACTACCGACACTCCAACTACCAACTTCCCAACTTCTGACTTTCTAACTACCGACATGCCAACTAGCGGTTCTCCAACTGCCCACTTTCCAACTGCCCACTTTCCAACTGCCCACTTTCCAACTACCGACTTTCCAACTACCGACTTTCCAACTACAGAATTTCCAACTCCCGACACTCCAATTACCAACACTCCAAATGCCGACAATCCAGCAACCGACACCCCAACTACCGACACCCCAACAACCGACAGTCCAGCAACAAATACTCAAGCAAGCAACAATCCAGCATCTGACAATCCAGCAACCGACACTCCAACTACCGACTTTCCAAATATAAACACTCCAGTAACCGACTTTCCAACTACCGGCACACCAACAGCCGACACTCCAATTACCGACACTCAAACTACCGACTTTCCGACTACCGACTTTCTAACTACTGATTTTCTAAATATAGACACTCCAGTAACCAACTTTCCAACTACCGGCACACCAACAGCTGACACTCCAACAAACAACTCTCCAACTACCAACTCTCCAACTACCAACTCTCCAACTACTGACTTTCCAAATATAGACACTCTAGTAACTGACTTTCCAACTACCGACACGCCAACTAACAACTTTCTATCTACCCACCTTCCAACTACCGATTTTCCAACTGCCGACACTCCAACAACCGACACTCCAACAACTGACATTCCAGTAACCGATATTCAAGCAAACAACAATCCAGCATCCTACACTCCAGTAATCGACTTTCCAACTACCGACTTTCCAACTATTGACTTTCCAACTACCGACTCTCCATCTACCAACTTTCTAACTACCGACACGTCAACTACCGACAGTCCAGCAACCGATACTCATGCAAACAACAATCCAGCAACCAATAATCCAGCAACCGACACTCCGACAACCAACTTTCCAACTACTCACACGCCAACTACCAACGTGCCAACTACCAACGTGCCAACTACCAACGTACCAACTACCGACATGCCAACTACCGTTTTTCCAACTACCGACTTTCCAACTATCAACTTTCCAAATATAGACACTCCAGTAACCGACACTCCAGTAACCGACTTTCCAACTACTGACTTTCCAACTACTGACTTTCCAACTACTGACTTTCCAACTACTGACTCACCATCTACCAACTTTATAACTACTGACACACCAACTACCGGCATGCCAACTACCGACTTTCCATCTACCCACCTTCCAACTACCGACACTCCAACTACCGACAGCCTAGCAACAGATACCCCAGCAACCGACACTCCAACAACCGACACTCCAACTACCCACCTTCCAACTACAGACAGTCCAGTAACTGACATTCCAGCAATTGATTCTCAAGCAAACAACAGTCCATCATCTGACACTCCAGCAACTGACTTTCCAACTATCGACTTTCCAAATATAGACACTCCAGTAACCGACTTTCCATCAAACGACTTTCCAACTATCGACTTTCCAACTACTGACTCTCTGTCTACTAACTTTATAACTACCAACATGCCAACTACTGATACGCCAACTACCGACCTTCCATCTACCCACCTTCCTCCAGCAACCGACACTCCAGCAACCGAAACTCCAACTACGGAATTTCCAACTGCCAACCCTTCAACTACCGACTTTCCAACTTTCGGCAATCCAACTATTACACATCCTTCCCTTCAAAGCACAACAGTGGGTGGAACCAGTACCACTCTCCCCACCACCTCTACCACCACCTCCACCACCATCTCCACCTCTACCATCACCTCTCCCACCACCTCCACCAACCACTCTCCCACCACAATCCCTCCTCTGGTCTGTATCAACGGTGGTGAGCTGCATAGTGGAGTCTGTATCTGTCCTGATGAGTGGACCGGAGACACCTGTTCAGAGGGTACATCCACACACTTACACTATACCTAACCCTGGCTCTACCATTCAGACTCCTCCACAATACTACACTACTATACCTAACCCTGGCTCTACCATTCAGACTCCTCCACAATACTACACTACTATACCTAACCCTGGATCTACCATTCAGACTCCTCCACAATACTACACTACTATACCTAACCCTGGATCTACCATTCAGACTCCTCCACAATATTACACTACTATACCTAACCCTGGATCTACCATTCAGACTCCTCCGCAATACTACACTACTATACCTAACCCTGGATCTACCATTCAGACTCCTCCGCAATACTACACTACTATACCTAACCCTGGATCTACCATTCAGACTCCTCCGCAATACTACACTACTATACCTAACCCTGGATCTACCATTCAGACTCCTCCGCAATACTACACTACTATACCTAACCCTGGATCTACCATTCAGACTCCTCCACAATACTACACTACTATACCTAACCCTGGATCTACCATTCAGACTCCTCCGCAATACTACACTACTATACCTAACCCTGGCTCTACCATTCAGACTCCTCCACAATACTACACTACTATACCTAACCCTGGATCTACCATTCAGACTCCTCCGCAATACTACACTACTATACCTAACCCTGGCTCTACCATTCAGACTCCTCCACAATACTACACTACTATACCTAACCCTGGATCTACCATTCAGACTCCTCAGCAATACTACACTACTATACCTAACCCTGGATCTACCATTCAGACTCCTCCGCAATACTACATTACTATACCTAACCCTGGATCTACCATTCAGACTCCTCCACAATACTACACTACTATACCTAACCCTAGATCTACCATTCAGACTCCTCCACAATACTACACTACTCTACCTAACCCTGGATCTACCATTCAGACTCCTCCACAATACTACACTACTATACCTAACCCTGGATCTACCATTCAGACTCCTCCACAATACTACACTACTATACCTAACCCTGGATCTACCATTCAGACTCCTTCACAATGCTACACTACCATACCTAACCCTGGATCTACCATTCAGACTCCACTCCATAATACTACACTACTATACCTAACCCTGGATCTACCATTCAGACTCCTCCACAATACCACACTACTATACCTAACCCTGGATCTACCATTCAGACTCCTCCACAATACCACACTACTATACCTAACCCTGGATCTACCATTCAGACTCCACTCCACAATACTACACTACTATACCTAACCCTGGATCTACCATTCACAGTACACACCACTACATTACTATACCTAACCCTAGATCTACCATTCACAGTACACACCACTACACTACTATACCTATCCTTGGATCTACCATTCAGACTCCTCCACAATACCACACTACTATACCTAACCCTGGATCTACCATTCACAGTACACACCACTACATTACTATACCTAAACCTGGATCTCACATTCAGAGTAAACATCAATACATTACTATACGTAACCCTGGTTCTCACGGCAGGTAGCCTAGTGGTTATAGCGTTGATCTAGTAACCGAATCCCCGAGCTGACAAGGTAAGAATCTGTACTTCTGCCCCTGAACAAGGCAGTTAACCCACTGTTCCTAAGCCGTCATCGAAAATAAGAATTTGTTCTTAACTGACTTGCCTAGTTTAATAAAGGTTAAATAAAAAATATAAAACATTCCTAACCCTGGAACTCACATTGAATCCACAACAATATTCCCTGGATCTCACATTCAGAATGTACATTTCATGTTTGCATTCCATGTTGAAACGCATTTTACTTAAAATACATTCTACTCCAATAGGGAATTTCTGCAATTCAGCCATCAAGGATGGATTCTCCTTCCCAAGAACAGTGGTTGGCTGGTCTGCTTATTCTGAAGAGTCATGTGATGAGAAGACAACCAGTGGTATGTTACTTTTATTCACCTAATATTACAGTCCTAATTAATGTTGTATTAGGTAACACAAAGCCTTGAGTATCTGTTCATCTTGGTTCCTCCAGCTGGTTTACCAAAAGCCTCAGCAAGATGTTTGAATGACACTGGCTCTCTGATGTTTGGTCCTCCTCATGAACTGCAGTGTGAATTTACCCTCGGTGACATTCTAGGAAATGTAAGTCAATAAGCATATTTTTTATTATCCTGATTTATGACCAGTCTTGATTTAGCATTCTTCTTTCTTCAGGTCAGTTACTGTCATCATTATGAGGACTGGATCTTACAGTTTGAAGATCAGTAAACAACTGGCTTTTACCTTCAGATCATGTATTCTGTTCCTTTATTCTGCTTAACAGTTGATGAGGAACATTCTTTTTTATGTTTTGTGTTTGATATCACATTTTATTTTTACAATTAGAAGATGTTTTTATCCAAAGCAACTTACGGTAATGAGTGCATACATTTTCATACTGGTCTCCTGTAGTCATTGAACCCACAACCCTGGTATTGCAAGGGCCATGCTCAACTAACTGAGCCACATAGTTAGTACTGGCAACTATAATATCCAAATGTACTCACAGTTTAGCATGTTGCTGCCACTTATACAATATTTTGTTGAAAAACAATTTAAAAAATATAATAAATAAAAATCCTTGTCTCTCCCTGTTCAGATCTCCAGCAATTCAGGTGATTTACTACAGTTGGCATTGAGTACTCAGATCCTGACCTCCCAACCAGAGCGGCTGTCAGCTGACATCACCACAGCAGCTCAGATAGCTAACACACTGCTTCAGTCTGCAAATATCACAGAGGTATAACATGTTTTGAAATCAAGTCGGGAACTATGACATGTTCTGGAGAGAAACGTGAGGTTGTTACTGAAGTTGAAATTTGATTTGAACACCTGAGGTTCATCCCCTGGTTTTGATCATGTTGCAGGACATCGCAGTGGCAGCTGTAACCACCATCAGTCAGCTGCTGAATTCAAGTGAGGAGAGTACACAGGAGAGAGACGCTGTCCAAAAGTACAGGAGTGTGTGTGTGTGTGTGTGTGTGTGTGTGTGTGTGTGTGTGTGTGTGTGTGTGTGTGTGTGTGTGTGTGTGTGTGTGTGTGTGTGTGTGTGTGTGTGTGTGTGTGTGTGTGTGTGTGTGTGTGTGTGTGTGTGTGTGTGTGTGAGCGTGTGTGTGTGGTGGTGTGTGTTTCTGCATATATTTGAGTTTATGTGTGTACGTGTGCCTCAGTGTGTGTTTGTAGGGGTGCATGTACACTAATGTTTTTCTGTGTTTCTCTCCCAGCCTCACAGAGACCCTGGAGAAGTTTTCCCTGGACCAGTACAATAATGTGTCATTGGTGGTTCAGCCCAACCTGGCAGTCCAGTCTGTCCAAGTACCAAGTGACTCAGTAGGGATCCAGTTTACTGCTCTGACTGGTGGGTGAGACTGCTAGTGAACCTACATACTGGCATTTAAAGTGAAAGTTTATATCTGTGTTGACAGACTGGGTAAATCGTCTTGTTTTTTAAATGTTTCCTCTGCTGGTCAGTAAGGTTTGGTATGGATTGTATCTCATATTTATCTCCTTCTCCAGGAAGATCTGGTAATTTTGTGGCCAACATAATTCATCTCAACACCAATACCTCTGAACTGATAGTTGACAAAGGAGGTTCTACCGATGTCCAGATTGTCATAAAATTCCCATCAGGTGAGTCAATGTTGGTATGCAAACATAATGTATAAACTCAAGCTTAATTTTCCTTGTACCGATATCACAGAGAGCTTAACTGCTCTTTCTGGTCTCAGAAATCATGTTAGCAGTGACAAAAATATTGATTGTCCAGTAAAGTTCAGTCATATGACATATGGATAAATAAACTATTGAGAAGTCATTTGGCTAGTCAATAAACTATTGAGAAGTCATATCCACAATAAGCCTACAAGGCAAGGTCATGCTACTCATGTATATGAAGTCCTGACATGAAGAACAATCTCTCTCTTTCTTTTGCTCTCTTTCTTTTGCTCTCTCTCTCTCTCTCTCTCTCTCTCTCTCTCTCTCTCTCTCTCTCTCTCTCATCAATTTGAAGGGTTTTATGGGCATTAGAAGCAGATGTTTACACACTCACAAAGATTTTAAAGGAATATATCTATTTCAAATGTCATTATGCCTATGTAATGTTTGAATGATGTCTCTCTCTCTCTCCACTCAGTTTTGCATAGTAAAACCACAAACCACTCCATTGGTTTTGTGCTCTACCAAAACGACCGTTTCTTCAGGTCCAAGGCTTTCAGAGCTTCTTCAGGAACCAGCAGAAGGGTCATCTCTGCTAACCTGGGACAAGTGTCTGGGTTACATGTTGAGATGCTCTTCAAGCCCACAGTAGGATTTATCTTGGAATCAGGAAACACATAGTGGTCCAAATTCTAAGTCAGGGGATAGGCAGCACAGTTCCTGGAGTGCCACAGGTATTTCTAGGCACTACATCTGACCAACTAAGCTAATTGATCAGTTCAGTGATTGCCTAAAGTCAACACACCTCGTCTTCCAGGTCGTTTAAATCAAAAACATGACGTGCCTGTGGCCCTCCAGGACCAGGGTTGCCTCCCCTTGATCTAAGTTATCCATTGTTGCTTATCCGCCATAAGGAACAAGGAAGTATATGTTGTATTCTATACAATATGATTTATGATAATTGTAATTTCTTCTTTCCCACATTTGCTTATTAGTGACCTGTTATATAATTGACTTTTTATGTATTTATTTTTATAAGGAATACTGTGAGTGCATGTCTTTTGCTGAAGGATTTACAGTGAGTTTGTGTCTGTTCTCTCTTCTCAGGCTGTTCCCAACACCTCCCTCTATGACTTTGCCTGCGTGTCATGGAACTACACGTTGAAAGACTGGAGCACCTTTGGCTGCTCCAAAGTCAACCACTCAGCAGACGGCCTGCGATGTTTCTGTAATCACACCACTAACTTCGCTGTGCTGATGGTGAGTAGCTAGCTGCCTTCATCTCCCTTTTACTGACCACACTCTGACATATCTTATACATCATTAGCAGGATCCAGACACATGAGGCAATGACTTTCTATATGACTGTGACAGAAACTTAGTGTTGAAATGTACTTTTTAATGTTCTTTCTACAGTCGTTCAAGAGGGATTTTAAATACGCTGAAGCGCTAAACTGGATCACCACATTGGGATGCTCCATGTCCATCATAGGGTTGAGTTTAACAATAACATTCCAGATCACAACCAGGTAAGATCCTACAGGGTTCCAGAACCAATTAAAAATATACAGTAACATTCCAGATGGTGACCAGGTAAGATCCTACAGGGTTCCAGAACCAATTAAAAATATACAATAACATTCCAGATGATGACCAGGTAAGATTCTACAGGGTTCCAGAACCAATTAAAAATATACAATAACATTCCAGATGGTGACCAGGTAAGATCCTACAGGGTTCCAGAACCAATTAAAAATATACAATAACATTCCAGATGGTGACCAGGTAAGATTCTACAGGGTTCCAGAACCAATTAAAAATATACAATAACATTCCAGATGGTGCCCAGGTAAGATTCTACAGGGTTCCAGAATCAATTAAAAATATACAATAACATTCCAGATGGTGACCAGGTAAGATCCTACAGGGATCCAGAACCAATTCAAAATATACAATAACATTCCAGATGGTGACCAGGTAAGATCCTACAGGGATCCAGAACCAATAAAACATATTGGGTGCTTCTCAATGGTGTAAAGAAGCCCATTGATCCAACAGGACTTGATAGGTGAAACCATTATAAAACTCACTATTAATGAACCAACACATCCATAGCTACACATATAACTTCCCTAACATAGTGTTGTCTATCACCTGTCCCTAGGAAATCACGCAAAACCAACCCAACGGTCCTCTTAGTGAGCGTCTGCATGTGTCTCCTGATCTTCACCCTCCTCTTCATGTTGGGAGTGGACAACCCTCATAAACAGCTGGGCAAACCTAAAATACAGGAGGACAACATTCTCCCCCCGTCTGACACACACACAGAGCAGGACAGAGGGCCCTGTACTGCAGTGGCAGTCCTGCTGCAGTACTTCCTGTTGGGGACGTTCACCTGGAACACGCTGTACGCCACACATGTCTTCCTAATGATCAGAAACAGCCTGGCCACCAGCCCATCACACTTCACAGCCTATACCGTGGCCATCGGATGGGGTAGGACAGCATGGAGAAACATCAAGTATTTAGTAGTTTCAGAAGCTTCGATGTTATGTCTTTAGAGGATGTATGTGTGGTATATATATATACTCTGTATATGGCTGCATGCAAATCTACCAGGAAATAACAACATCATTCTGTCTTTTAGGACTGCCTGCAGTTGTGGTGTCCCTCACCTTAGGAATTAGTTACAGAGTGGATGATCCACTGGGATACAGGCAGGAGGAATTGTGAGTCAATACTGTACTATACTCATTCTGTATTACTTCTCTGTACTGTATTGTACTATACTGTATTATACTATACTACTACTGTCTTACTTCTCTGTACTGTATTGTACTATACTATGCTATACTTTACTGTACTATACTACTACACCTGAGTGCTGTGCTGTACTGCAATTTACTTCCTCTTCTGTGGTTATCTTATAATAGGTTGAATTTAAATTAAAACGGTGCAATTGCTTTATAAAACTCATGCTGTAAAATGTTATCCTGATCAATGTTCATATGCATGTTTATAATGCATGCTAATAATTGGCCAAGAAAAATAAAAAGTTCAAACATTATTATTATTTTAATTATCAATTTTGTTCAAAGGTTTCTTGTTTAATTATGCCACCCACCATGTTAACTTTATACCACATTATTCAAATCGCTGGCATCCTGTTTTGTCTGTCCCACAGTCCCACTCTCTAACTCATTCATTTGACCTGTCAGTTGCTGGCTTGCTGCCCTCGATCCAAAGGGGAACTTTGACTTCAAGCTGCCAATGTTTTGGGGGTTTCTGGTCCCTGTGGCGTTCATGCTTATCTTCAACACAGTGGTGTTGCTTTGTTTTGCAGTTAAGACCAACCCACATTTAACTAGGTAATATTAATGGGGGCATTTGGGGGGCACAAAGTAGAAAGTTGTAGTCACAAAGATCAGTTTGGATTTAAATGCCTACTAACAAGCTTGTACATTTTTTTTGTCTTTCAATTTAAAGCTTGTGAAAAATTAAATGTATTATTTTATTATTATTAATTTAGTCACTAGTAATCAAATCATCAAATTTAATGAGCACCATGCTGTAACCCACTCACCCATTGGAAGCCAAATGTTCTTATACCACAGCATTACAGCAGTCTATTACAGCAGTCTAAGTATGTTGGTTATGTTTCCCAGTACAAGAGACACATCAATGAAGAAGAAGTTCCTCAGTAGCTTCTCTCTGGCTGTGGTGCTCGGTCTCTCCTGGATCCTGGGCTATCTGTTGCTCATTACCCAGAACCAGACCATGTACACCATACTCAACATCTCCTTCTGTGTTCTCACCACCACTCAGGTAGTAAATGTATGCACTCACTACTGTAAGTCACTCTGGATAAGAGCGTCTGCTGAATGAATCAAATGTCAACTAGAAATACTGTACTATTGTACCACAGAATCCAGACATGATTGAAAATTAGACACCTAGTAAACATAAATAAATTGAGCTGCTCTTTATGGAAATGCTACCTTTTGTTTGTCCTTGTGTGTTCCTGAAAATACTTGATAACGTCTTTGTGTTTTCACTCCACAGGGATTGCAGATTTTCATTCTGTTCACAGCAAGAACAGCAATTGTCAAGAAAAAGATGTCAAGTACTTTGAAATCTATCTCTAGTTTTGGGATCCCTCTTCACACTAGGAAGTTCAGTCTATGTCGAGGCGAGCACAGTGATAACGTAGAATCATACACACAACAGGACACTGATCTGTCATTTTCACCTTGTTCCACAGACATCTAACTGATGGGCTGCAAGTTCAACCTCTGTTGTAAAATATCTCATATACCTCCACTATTGTCCTATAATATACAGTATAATACACACAACATTTTGTATCGACGTATATTCACAGTGAATTCCCTTAGAAGTTGTGTTGTCCAATGAACTATCAAAATAAAGGAAGTCGCACACTGCATGCATAATCTCCCAACAATTTAATGGGTATTTACCAACGTTTCGGCATCACTGTGCCTCCCTCAATGATTTTTTTTCGACACAAATGCTGTATATCCTGAATATTTGTTCTTTCTAAAATGTTACTGTTTTAAATAAATCTGTGATTATTCTCTTTAAGCGGATGTTTGTTTCAGTAGACATAGCGAGAGAACATTATTTTACACAATATCTCAGAAAATAGATTTAGACTGCAAGCTGCAGCTGCCAGTTACATCTGTGGTAGAGGACTATAAGTCAACAAAAGCACATCAGCCTATGATGCTGCGGGACAGCAAGGATGAGCGGGTTCGCCAGGCAGAGATTGAGGTCAGTGGTCGCAAGTGGTCAACCAGCGGAGCGCTCAGGGAGGTGGAGGAACAGCTGCAACACGGTGACATTGTTGGGTCGGTAAACCAAGACAGGCTGAGTCTGGGATGCACAACCAGGTCAAGCTGGAAGAAGGCATATTCCAAAAAGTGCTGTGGTGCAGATGGAGGTATGAAAGGCTGAGGAAGAATAAAGGCATGTCAGAGTTGTAGCCGTGAAAAAACACAGCAGATGGACATGCTGGGGGAGCGTGAGAAAGAGGTCACTCACCCGGAACATGGAAGGGCAGCGGATTAAGTTTCTGCTTTGCTCTGTGTACAATGTTTTTCCAACAGCAACTACCATTCTCACGTGGGGGTTGGCAGACAGCCCAGACAGCTGTACACTATGTGGACGACCAGCCAATCTGAAGCACATGCTCTCCTCCTGCCACGCAGGTCTGACTGATGGAAAATTCAGGTGCGGCATGACCAAATACTGACTGTAGCAAGCAAGGAGAAAGCTGAAACATCTCACCCAGGGCTCCTGTTTCATCCACTTCATCAGGTCATGAGAGAGCACAGCAAAGTGAACAAGGAGCAAAAAGGATATTGATTCCAAAATAGTAAAAAAAAATCTATATATTATTTTTGAATGTGTTGGTGTGTCCAAACTTTTGAATGGTACTGTATATACAGACACACTGTCTCATTCAAGCGTTTCTTTATTTGGACTATTTTCTGTATTGTGGAATAATAGCGATGACAGCAAAACTATGAAATAACACATATGGAATCATGTAGTAACCAAAAAAGTGTTAAACAAAATATATTTTATATTTGAGATTCTTAAAAGTAGCCACCCTTTGCATTGATGATAGCTTTGCATACTCTTGGCATTCTCAAAACCAACTTCATAGTCACCTGGAATGCATTTAAATTAACAGGTGTGCCTTCTTAAAAGCACATTTGTTGAATTTCTTTCCTTCTTAATGGATTTGAGCCAATCAGTTGTGTTGTGACAAGGTAGGGGTGGTATACAGAATATAGCCCTACATAGTAAAAGACCAAGTCCCTATTATGGCAAGAACTGCTCAAATAAGCAAAGAGAAACGACAGCCCATCATTACTATAAGACATGAAGGTCAGTCAATCTGGAAAGTTTCTTGAAGTGCAGTCGCAAAAACCATCAAGCGCTATGTCGAAACCGGCTCTCATGAGGACCGCCACAGGAAAGGAAGACGCAGAGTTACCTCTGCTGCAGCGAAGAAGTTCATTAGAGTTACCAGCCTCAGAAATTGCAGCCCAAATAAATGCTTCATAGAGTTCAAGTAACAGACACGTCTCAACATCAACTGTTCTGGACACCAATAAGAAGAAGAGACTTGCTTGGGCCAAGAAACACGAGCAATGGACATTAGACCGCTTAATCTGTCCGTTGGTCTGATGAGTTCAAATTTGAGATTTTGCACTGTGTCAAAGCACTGTGTCTTTGTGAGATGCAGAGTAGGTGAATGGATGATCTCTGCATGTATGGTTCCCACCGTGAAGAATGGAGGAGGTGTGATGGTGTTTGGGTGCTTTGCTGGTGACACTAACAGTGGTTTATTTAGAATTCAAGGGACACCTAACCAGCATGGCTACCACAGCATTCTGTAGCGATACGCCATCCCATCTGGTTTGGGCTTAGTGGGACTATCATTTGTTTTTCAACAGGACAATGACGCAACACAACTCCAGGCTGTGTAAGGGCTATTTGACCAAGGAGTGTGATGGAGTGCTGCATCAGATGACCTGGCCTCCAGGTTACTTATTTATATCAAATCAGTTCTCTAGGTTGAATTATTATGTGATTAAACTAATCATGTAAACATTAATTAACTAGGAAGTCAGGGCACCACGGAAAATGTTGAGATTTACTGAATTAAAATTTTCCGAATATAACTCTTCAGATAATTTAATATCTGATCAATTACAGTCTTCTATTAATTAATTATTATTACCTCATCAGTTCTCATTACTGAACGTCACAATTCCTAGCCTAAATCATGAATCAGCGATATACGAGTTGGCTTCATTATTTATTAATTAACTAACTAAATAATCACACAGAATACATAACAAACAAACAGTAGATATTTGGGTTACTACATGATACAAAGAAAAAGTTCCTGGCGGACAAAGCCGATATGAAGGCTTTGGGAAATGGGTGGGGACTGAGAAAGAGCGGGAAAGACTAAATGGATTCACTACACACAGTTGATAATTATTTTAATTTAAATGCTAATCCTTTGCACATGAACTGTCACTTATTTGAGAAGAATTGCAATGTATATATTTAAATAAATATATTTGTATTTATTAGGGATCCTAACACATTAAGACACTTACATTACACATAAAACAAAATATAAAACAGTACATCATACAACATTATTACACCACTACATACATTGGAGAGAACAAGTATTTGATACACTGCCGATTTTGCATTTTTTAGACGGAATCTAAAACAAAAATCCAGAAAATCACATTGTATGATTTTTAAGTAATGAATTAGCATTTTATTGCATGACATAAGTATTTGATCACCCACCAACCAAGTAAGAATTCCGAACAACTGTTGGCGCAATTATTAGATAATGGAAGAAGTTCAAGATGACGATCAATCACCCTTTGTCTGGGGCTCCATGCAAGATCTCACCTTGTGGGGCATCAATGATCATGGGGAAGATGAGGGATCAGCCCAGAACTACACGGCAGGACCTGGTCAATGACCTGAAGAGAGCTGGGACCACAGTCTCAAAGAAAATCATTAGTAACACATTACGCCATCATGGAGTAAATCCTGCAGTGCACGCAAGGTCCCCCTGCTAAAGCCAGTGCATGTCCAGGCCCGTCTGAAGTTTGCCAATGACCAGCTGGATGATCCAGAGGAGGAATGGGAGAAGTTAATGTGGTCTGATGAGACAAAAATAGAGCTTTTTGGTCTAAACTCCAACTTGCCATGTTTGGAGGAAGAAGAAGGATGAGTACAACCCCAAGAACACCCTCCCAACCTTGAAGTGTGGAAACATCATTCTTTGGGGATGCTTTTCTGCAAAGGGGACAGGACAACTGCACCTATTGAGGGGAGGATGGATGGGGCCAAGTATCGCAAGATTTTGGCCAACAACCTCCTTCCCTCAGTAAGAGCATTGGAGATGGATCGTTGCTGGGTCTTCCAGCATGACCACGACCTGAAACGCACAGCTACAGCAACTAAGGAGTGGCTTCGTAAGAAGCATCACAAGGTCCTGGAGTGGCCTAGCCAGTCTCCAGACCTGAACCCAATAGAAAATCTTTGGAGGGAGCTGAAAGTCCATTTTGCCCAGCGACAGCCCCGAAACCTGAAGGATCTGGAGAAGGTCTGTATGGAGGAGTGGACCAAAATCCCTGGTTTGCAGTGTGTGCAAACCTGGTCAAGAACTACAGGAAACGTATGATCTCTGTAATTGCAAACAAAGGTTTCTGTACCAAATATTAAGTTCTGCTCTTCTGATGTATCAAATATTTATGTCATGCAATAAAATGCTAATTAATTACTTAATTACTTAAAAATCATACAATGTGATTTTCTGGATTTTTGTTTTAGATTCCGTCTCTCACAGTTGAAGTGTACCTATGATAAAAATTACAGACCTCTACATGCTTTGTAAGTAGGAAAACTTGCAAAATCGTCAGTGTATCAAATACTTGTTCTCCCCACTGTATATACAATGCAAAATGTATAATACCACCATACACCAATATTACAATGTACATGTGTATAGAGTGTGTGAGCTAGAGTTTGTGTGTGTGTGTGTGTGTGTGTGTGTGTGTGTGTGTGTGTGTGTGTGTGTGTGTGTGTGTGTGTGTGTGTGTGTGTGTGTGTGTGTGTGTGTGTGTGTGTGTGTGTGTGTGTGTGTGTGTCTGTACAGTCCCAGCTGTTACATAAGGTTTATTTACATCTGTTTTTCTTATTCTATTGCTTGAATCAGTTACCTGATGTGGAATAGAGTTCCATGTAGTCATGGCTCTATGTAATACTGTGCGCCTCCCATAGTCTGTTTTGGAATAGGTCATTGTGAAGAGACCTCTGGCATTGTGGGGTATAAATCTGAGCCGGATTGAATGGGCTCACGGGCCGGATCCGGTCATGGTGTATCCAATCGCTTCTAGCCTAAACTAGAGCTAGGAAAAACAAGATTACAATAGATGTATTTCAATACGTTTTGTCCAAAGGATGACTGTGATATTATATTATGGAGAGTTGATGTTGATGGTAATGTAGCTGTGACCTCAAGGGGTGTGATATTGATGTCACCAGGAATGATGATGCTCACACTGTACTGTATATCTGCGTTGTGCTCCTTAAACAAAGTCTGATGTACAGTTTATACAAATTCTTATTTACATATGATTTATTTACATGTGATTTATTTACATATGATTTAGTTATTCTCTACCTCAATATTGTCACTATATATGACAGATAGGATATCTCCTTAGTACGGTTGCAAAATTCCAGGAACTTTCAATAAATTACATTGTTTTCCCAGAATCCTGGTTGGGGGAATGAGCAGGAAATCCAGAATCCCTGGAAAAACAGGGAATTTATTGAAAGTCCCCAGAATTTTGCAACCCTACTCCTTAGGTACCCAGCAGTGTAATCACATTAACACCATTAGCCATTAACCTTTATTTGACCAGTTAAGTTGACTGAGACAACATTCTCATTTACAGCAACAACCTGGGGAATAGTTACAGGGGAGAGGAGATGAATGAGCCAATTGTAAGCTGGGGATGACTATGACAGTATGAGAGCCAGATTGGGTATTCAGGTTACCACCCCTCCTCTTATGATAAGTGCCATGGGATCTTTAGTGACCACAGAGAGTCAGGACCCCCATTTAACATCCCATCTGAAAGACAACACCCAACACAGGGCAATGTCCCCAATCATTACCCTGGGATATTTAGACCAGAGGGTGCCTCCTACTGGAGGCCCTCTAACAGCAGAGGGATGCAAGCATCTGGTCTTCCATCCAGGGACCAACCCTGCTTAGCTTCAGAGGCAAGCCAGCAGAGGGATGCAAGTCTCATTTAAATATTTATTTTACCTTTATTTAACTAGGCAAGTCAGTTCAGAACAAATTCTTATTTGGGTTAACTGCCTTGTTTAGATGCAGAACGACAGATTTGTACCTTTTCAGCTCAGGGATTTGAACTTGTAACCTTGCAGTTACTAGTCCAACGCTCTAACCACTAGGCTACGCTGCCACCCCCAAATATGCATGACACTGTGTATTTATTCCTTCTGTCACTATTTCTATGTTTGATATTTACCTCTGCATTGTTGGAAAAGGACCCATATGTACGCAGTTCACTGTTAGTCTACAACATTTGTTTACAAAGCATGTGACAAATAGATTATGATTTGATTTTGACGTGGAGTTTTCTGTGTCTACCTTCCACTGCCATGTGGTGGCGCCAAACTCTTCCTCTAAATGAGGATTTCTTATGGCAGTGGAACGTCCATCCAAACTGTTCACCAGTCTTCCTCATTATTGTGCAGATAAATAAAGATGTTTATGAAAACACTTTGAGCATATTCACTGTCACTTATGTATGTCTAATTTCAATCATTCAAGGTTCATTTGTTTCATGAGGTTCATTTAGGTGTACATTCTAAGAGAACTGCTATACATTTTGCCCACTATTTTAGGGAAAATAATAATAATATATGCCATTTAGCAGACGCATTTATCCAAAGCGACTTACAGTCAGTCATGTGTGCATACATTCTACGTATGGGTGGTCCTGGGGATCGAACCCACTACCCTGGCGTTACAAGCGCCATGCTCTACCAACTGAGCTACAGAAGTGACAGTTCAATAAAAAGTGTTTTTTTTAATAAAAAACAATGAGTTCAGCATTTGAGCCTTCATTAGTGCCATGCACCTGGTTGGAATGCACATAGAGACAGACTGTATACGTTTATTTTGCATGTTGGTTAGAGTTGAGTAAGTCATCACACTTCAGTGAGCTGTTGTGTGTGAACCATCCCTCATGTGTGACATTAGCGGAGGGTTCACAGGATGTACACTGACTGGAAACAGTGAGAGAAGGGCTGGCATTGCACATCAGCCCTTTTAATGTGCACATGATCTGTCTCCTCTTAGCTGCCCAGGTGACAGTGAGCCAGCTGAACCTGGTGTCCCACAGTGTGGTAACTGCTCCCTACCAGTGGGAGTACCCCTACCTGCTCAGTATCATCCCCTCCCTCTTCAGCTTCATGGCCCTGCCCAAAAACAACATCAGCTACCTGGTGATCTCCATGATCAGTGCCGGCCTCTTCTGCATAGCGCAGCTCATTTACGGGGGTATGTAGATGTTTCCGGTGGCCCAGCAGCTGTACCGCCACGGTGGCCCCCCTCTCACCATCCCTAGTTGATAGTTGTAGGACTAATTGGAATCCTTTATACCACTCAGGAGGCTGTCCTGTTGTTTTCCTGGTAAACCCTCACCTCCATTATCTCATCTCCTGGCTCTGGAGCCTGTGGACAGATTAAGACTTGAGTTGTCTGAGACTTCAGGGTTTAATGTTGACCTGTTCTGCTGCCTTTAGAAACACATCCTCTTCATATCTCATCCTGACCTATGGAGCTGGCTTCCATAATCTGTCCTGCTGCCTTTAGAGACCCATCCTCTTATATCTCATCCTGATCTATGGAGCTGGCTGCTATAATCTGTCCTGCTGCCTTTAGAGACCCATCCTCTTATATCTCATCCTGATCTATGGAGCTGGCTGCCATAATCTGTCCTGCTGCCTTTAGAGACCCATCCTCTTATATCTCATCCTGATCTATGGAGCTGGCTGCTATAATCTGTCCTGCTGCCTTTAGAGACCCATCCTCTTCATATCTCATCCTGACCTATGGAGCTGGCTGCCATAATCTGTTCTGCTGCCTTTAGAGACCCATCCTCTTATATCTCATCCTGATCTATGGAGCTGGCTGCTATAATCTGTCCTGCTGCCTTTAGAAACCCATCCTCTTATATCTCATCCTGATCTATGGAGTTGGCTGCCATAATCTGTCCTGCTGCCTTTAGAATCCCATCCTCTTATATCTCATCCTGATCTATGGAGCTGGCTGCCATAATCTGTTCTGCTGCCTTTAGAGACCCATCCTCTTATATCTCATCCTGATCTATGGAGCTGGCTGCTATAATCTGTCCTGCTGCCTTTAGAGACCCATCCTCTTATATCTCATCCTGATCTATGGAGTTGGCTGCCATAATCTGTCCTGCTGCCTTTAGAATCCCATCCTCTTATATCTCATCCTGATCTATGGAGCTGGCTGCCATAATCTGTCCTGCTGCCTTTAGAGACCCATCCTCTTATATCTCATCCTGACCTATGGAGCTGGCTGCTATAATCTGTCCTGCTGCCTTTAGAGACCCATCCTCTTATATCTCATCCTGATCTATGGAGCTGGCTGCCATAATCTGTCCTGCTGTCTTTAGAGACCCATCCTCTTATATCTCATCCTGATCTATGGAGCTGGCTGCCATAATCTGTCCTGCTGCCTTTAGAGACCCATCCTCTTATATCTCATCCTGATCTAGGAGCTGGCTGCTATAATCTGTCCTGCTGCCTTTAGAGACCCATCCTCTTATATCTCATCCTGATCTATGGAGCTGGCTGCTATAATCTGTCCTGCTGCCTTTAGAGACCCATCCTCTTATATCTCATCCTGATCTATGGAGCTGGCTGCTATAATCTGTCCTGCTGCCTTTAGAGACCCATCCTCTTATATCTCATCCTGACCTATGGAGCTGGCTGCCATAATCTGTCCTGCTGCCTTTAGAATCCCATCCTCTTATATCTCATCCTGATCTATGGAGCTGGCTGCCATAATCTGTCCTGCTGCCTTTAGAAACCCATCCTCTTATATCTCATCCTGATCTATGGAGCTGGCTGCTATAATCTGTCCCCCAACAGATAGTATGCTAGTTACTGTACCTCTAGTCTTAGACATACGTTCCAAATATCTCTCCTTCCTCCACAAGTAGGCACTTGTTCACTGATTTGAAAGGAAATGACTGTAATAATAAATATGGTAGAAACTCCCACTAGACTAGTGATGGACAACTCTGATGGGGGTGGGGACCACAAAAATCTTAACTCATCAGTAGGGTATTAGCATCCACACATGCAGTCAAAGCCGACGCTAGCCTTTTGGGGGCCTTAAGTGGAATATTCTATCCCCACCCACCATGCAAATCTAATAATTTTGCCATGGGGTGCAGAGAAAATGTTTACACTTTAACAACTAATTTCTTGCGATTCCACAGTACACATGTTGCCGTAGGGTGGAGAGAAATGTTTGCAGTTTTTATTATGATATCTGAGTGAGAGTTTCTTTCAAAATCAATTAGGGCTCCCCAGTCGGTAATTCAACCATTACTACAATTTCAGATAGATGGCTAGACTATCTTATCAATCTTAAAAATGTATGAATGCTTTTAGATATGTGGGTGAAGTAGTGAATGGTTTCAGGAGGAAGACGATATTATTGGGACATACCCATGATTAGGTCAGGGCATGATGTGGCCTTAATGAGAGGAGCCATCCAGAACTGTAAAGGAACAGGGAAAGGGTTCAGAGAAGACAAGAGCAGTGGTCAGATTGAGTCCATATGGTTGTGTGCTGGTGTCAATGCACATTTTAATCAAATAAAATCAAATCAAATGTATTTATAAAGACCTTCTTACATCAGCTGATATCTCAAAGTGCTGTACAGAAACGCAGCCTAAAACCCCAAACAGCAAGCGATGCAGGTGTAGAAGCACGGCACCTAGGAAAAACTCCCTAAAAAGTCCAGAACCTAGGAAGAAACCTACAGAGGGACCAGGCCATGAGAGGTGGCCAATCCTCTTCTGGCTGTGACAGCACTCAACAATTAATTTGTTTCCAAATGATAGTTTCGGAAACCATGTTCTAGAGAAGTCTACCCTCAAGTGTCCTCACATTCTAATCCAGACCTCCAACACTCCAACCCAGTTCCATTGTTTAAAACTATTCCCCTCTAATCAGGAGATCGAATTACACATGCGGTAGTGGAAAAACGTTTCTGTTTACCAAAACATGTACTGTACCTTCCCAGGTGCAACCAAGAATGTTTTGCATAGAGAAGGGTAATGCTATTGGTGAACTGGTCCTCACAGTATCCATCTATGTGTATCCATTTTATTCATCCAGTCATGTAGCAATGTGAGTTGTGTTGGAACCAATGTACAGTACTTCCCCCTTCATTTCAATAGTAAATAATTAACTGGTATCTGCACGTCACTGCAGTCTCTGTGACAGGAGGAGAGCAGCATAAGACCCACAGACGGTCTAATAATGTGCAGTCTGCTGACACTGGATGACTGGAAACAGCAGAGATGAAGAAGCTATGGATTATGGTTGTCTTTGCTACAGGTAAGACTTGCTATATATTTGATTCATTCAGGGTGGTTTAAGAACACATGCACTTTCCATGACATACAGTGCTTTCAGAAAAGATTCAGACCCCTTACTTTTTCCACATTTTGTTACGTTACAGCCTTATTCTAAAAAAATGTTCAATTGATTAAATCTCCACACAATACCCCATAATGACAAAGCAAAAACATTTTTGCTAATTTATGAAAAATGTCTAAATTAAATATTACATTTACATAAGTGTTCAGACCCTTTACTCAGTACTTTGTTAATTAAAGCATCAGCGATTACAGCATCGAGTCTTCTTGGATATGAGTGTGGTACACCTGTATTTGGGAAGTTTCTCGCATTCAGTTTGGATGAGGAACCTTGCTTCACAGCTATTGTCAGGTCTCTCCAGAGATGTTCGATCGGGTTCAAGTCCGGGCTCTGCCTGGGCCACTCAAGGACAATCAGAGACTTGTCCTGAAGCCACTCTTGCATTGTCCTGGCTGTGTGCTTAGGGTCATTGTCCTATTGGAAGGTGAACCTTCACCCCAATCTGAGGTCCTGAGTGCTCTGGATCATGTTTTCATCAAGGCCACTCTACCATAAAGGCCTGAGTGCTACAGAGATGGCTGTCCTCCTGGAAGGTTCTCCCATCTCCACAGAGGAACTCATCCAGTCAACTTGACATAGCTATGGGAAGCATTGGAGTCAACATGGGCCAGCATCCCTTTCCATGTCATCTCTTATGATGTTGTTGTTAAGAGTCTTCTGTGATTGAGAATTATGTTGGAAAATTGCTTTCAATTCAGATGTGCAAAAATGTATGAAACATTTAACTTAACAAATGATTATTGCCAATATATGACCTAACAGTTTTTACAGTTTGGTTTATGAATTTTGAAGTTTGATTTATAGTCAATGATTGATTGATATTTTGTCTGTTTGCTGCAAGGGATACAATAGCATCAATGAAGACATTGTTTCAGACTTTATTTTTATACAAACACTATTTAGATGTATTGTTAAGTTGTTGTTTACAGACTGTGAATAGACTACTGTCAGGTCTCAGATACAGTTGATAACAGAGTAGCCTTTGCTATCAGCTGTTTATAGGCAGTGATAATGACTTCTTTCTCTCATAAATTACAGTAGAAAACATTTCTACACGGATGCAGACACAATGAAACTGGAACAGCATGGATCATCTTTATAGCATGATTATAGCAACTGACACTATGTGTCCTTGTTTATGTGGTTTACTGAGTTAATTATCTTTTGTAAAGTCTCTTTTCCACAGGAGGATCTCATCATATCCTCTGCCATTCCAACCACCATTGACATAAAAAACGCAACAACTGGTGACCCTATAACCCTAAATACTACTGGTCTTCCAACTACCAGTCTCCCCACCACCTCCAACACCACAACCCCTCCTCTGGTCTGTATAAATGGTGGTGAGCTGCTGAGTGGAGACTGTATCTGTCCTGATGAGTGGACCGGAGAGACCTGTTCAAAGGGTACATCCACACACTTACACTATAACTAACCCTGGATCTACCATTCAGACTCCTCCACAATACTACACTACTATACCTAACCCTGGCTCTACCATTCAGACTCCTCCACAATACTACACTACTATACCTAACCCTGGCTCTACAATTCAGACTCCTCCACAATACTACACTACTATACCTAACCCTGGCTCTACCATTCAGACTCCTCCACAATACTACACTACTATACCTAACCCTGGCTCTACCATTCAGACTCCTCCACAATACTACACTACTATACCTAACCCTGGATCTACCATTCAGACTCCTCCACAATACTACACTACTATACCTAACCCTGGGTCTACCATTCAGACTCCTCCACAATACTACACTACTATACCTAACCCTGGATCTACCATTCAGACTCCACAATACTACACTACTATACCTAACCCTGGATCTACCATTCAGACTCCTCCACAATACTACACTACTATACCTAACCCTGGCTCTACCATTCAGACTCCTCCACAATACTACACTACTATACCTAACCCTGGATCTACCATTCAGACTCCACAATACTACACTACTATACCTAACCCTGGATCTACCATTCAGACTCCTCCACAATACTACACTACTATACCTAACCCTGGATCTACCATTCAGACTCCTCCACAATACTACACTATTATACCTAACCCTGGATCTACCATTCAGACTCCACTCCACAATACCACACTACTATACCTAACCCTGGATCTCACATTCACAGTACACACCACTACACTTTTATACCTAACCCTGGATCTCACATTCACAGTACACACCACTACACTGCTATACCTAACCCTGGATCTCACATTCACAGTACACACCACTACACTGCTATACCTAACCCTGGATCTCACATTCACAGTACACACCACTACACTGCTATACCTAACCCTGGATCTCACATTCACAGTACACACCACTCCGCTACAATACCTAACCCTGGATTTCACATTCACAGTCCACAACACTTTTCCTTGGATCTCACATTCAGAATATATATTTCATGTTCAGTCATACATTTGCTCCATGTTGAAATGTATTTTACTTCTATAGGGTATTTCTGCAATTCCACCATCATTGGTGATTTTTCCTTCCCAAGAACAACGGTTGGCTGGTCTGCTTATTCAGAAGAGTTGTGTGATGAGAAGACAACCAGTGGTATGTTATTCACCACTTTTATTCACCTGAAATGACAAAAATGTATTTGTCTGTTACAGTCCTAATTAATGTTGTATTAGGTAACACAAAATCTTTACTATCTTGGTTCCTCCAGCTGGTTTACCAAAAGCCTTAGCAGAATGTTCATATGACACTGGATCTCCGATGTTTGGTCCTCCTCATGAACTGCAGTGTGAATTAACCCTCGGTGACATTCTAGGAAATGTAAGGTATATTTTTTATTATCCTGATTTATGACCAGTCTTGATTTAGCATTCTTCTTTCTTCAGGTCAGTTACAGTCATCATTATGAGGACTGGATCTTACAGTTTGAAGATCAGTAAACAACTGGCTTTTACCTTTAGATCATGTATTCTGTTCCTTTATTCTGCTTAACAGTTTTAGGAAATTTTCTTTCTTGTGTTTCACATTGCATTTAGTAGATGTTCTCATCCAGACTGACGTATAGTAATGAGTGCATACATTTTCATACTGGTCCCCTGTGGGCATTGAACCCACTACACTGGTATTTCAAGGACCATGCTTTACCAACTGAGCCACATAGTTAGTACTGGCAATTGTAATATCCAAATGTACTAACAGTTCAGCATGTTGCTGTCACTTATACAATGTTCTGTTGACAAACAATACTAAAATAAAAATCCTTGTCTCTCCCTGTTCAGATCTCCAGCAATTCAGGTGATTTATTACAGTTGGCCTTCAGTACTCAGATCCTGACCTCCCAACCAGAGCGGCTGTCAGCTGACAACATCACCACAGCAGCTCAGATAGCTAACACACTGCTTCAGTCTGCAAATATCACAGAGGTATAACATGTTTTGAAATCAAGTCGTGAACCATGACATGTTCTGGAGAGAAACGTGAGGTTGTTACTGAAGTTGAAATTTGATTTGAACACCTGAGGTTCATCCCCTGGTTTTGATCATGTTGCAGGACATCGCAGTGGCAGCTGTAACCACCATCAGTCAGCTGCTGAATGCCAGTGAGGAGAGTACACAGGAGAGAGACGCTGTCCAAAAGTACAGGAGTGTGTTTGTCTGTGTGTGTGTGTGTGTGTGTGTGTGTGTGTGTGTGTGTGTGTGTGTGTGTGTGTGTGTGTGTGTGTGTGTGTGTGTGTGTGTGTGTGTGTGTGTGTGTGTGTGTGTGTGTGTGTGTGTGTGTGTGTGTGTGTGTGTGTGTGTGTGTGTGTGAGCGTGCATTTGTGGTGGTGTGCGTTTCTGTATATGTTAGTGTTTATGTGTGTACGTGTGCCTCTGCATGGTGCATGCAAACTAATGTTTTTCTGTGTTTCTCTCCCAGCCTCACAGAGACCCTGGAGATGTTTTCCCTGGACCAGCACAATAATGTGTCATTGGTGGTTCAGCCCAACCTGGTAGTCCAGTCTGTCCAAGTACCAAGTGACTCAGTAGGGATCCAGTTTACTGCTCTGACTGGTGGGTGGGACTGCTAGTGAACCTACATACTGGCATTTAAAGTGAAAGTTTATATCTGTGTTGACAGTCTAGTTCTATCTCCTCATTTTAAAATGCTTCTCCTCTGCTGTCAATAAGGTTTGGAATGGATTTGATTTGGTGTACTACTGACAAGAACAGATACAGTGGAGGCTGCTGAGGGGAGGACGACTCATAATAATGGTTGGAACAGAGTGAATGGAATGGCATAAAACACATGGAAACCGCGTGTTTGATGTATTTGATACCATTCCGCTGATTCCACTCCAGCCGTTACCATGAGCCCATTCTCCCCAATTAAGGTTCCACCAGCCTCCTGTGGTACAGAAGTAACACTATATTGTTCTGCTTTAAATTGTTAAATCATATAAGTCTCCTTCTCCAGGAAGATCTGGTAATTTTGTGGCCAACAGAATTCATCTCAACACCAATACCTCTAAACTGATAGCTGACAAAGGACGTTCTACCGATGTCCAGATTGTTATCAAATTCCCACCAGGTGAGTCAATGCTGGTATGCTAACAGTGTAGATCCTCAATATTTAATTTCCTTATATGCTTTCACCGAGAGCGCTTAACTGCTCTTTGTGGTGGCCAAAATCAGGTCAGCAATGCCAAATATTTAGATTGTCCAATAAATATGAGTCATATGACACATGGATAGGTAAACTATTGAGAAATAATTAGGCTTCCCTGATAGTTCTACAAGGCAAGGTCAAGCTACTCATGTATATGTTCTGTAATGAACAGCAATCTCTCTCTCCCCACTCTCTCTCTCCCTCTCCCCTCTCTCATTCAATTTCACTCCACTCAGTTTTGCATAGTAAAACCACAAACCACTCCATTGGTTTTGTGCTCTACCAAAACGACCGGTTCTTCAGGTCCAGGGCTTTCAGAGCTTCTTCAGGAACCAGCAGAAGGGTCATCTCTGCTAACCTGGGAGAAGTGTCTGGGTTACATGTTGAGATGCTCTTCAAGCCCACAGTAAGATTTCTCTTGGAATAAGTAAACACATCGTGGTCCAAATCTATCTGCGAAATATAATGGGAAGTTGTCCATTATCTTCAGTGCATTTGGAAAGTATTCAGACCCTTTCACTTTTCCCACATTTTGTTACGTTACACCCTTATTAAAAAATGTATTCAATTGCTATTTTACCTCATCAATCTACGTACACACAATACCCCATAATGACAAAGCAAAAACAGGTTCTTAGAAATGTTTGTAAATGTATTAAAAATAAAAAAACGTATATTACATTTACATAAGTATTCAGACCCTTTTCTCAGTACTTTGTTGAAGCAACTTTGGCAGCGATTACAGCCGTTCTTCTCTGCAAATCCTCTCAAGCTCTGCCAGGTTTAATGGGTAGCATCGCTGCACAGCTATTTTCAGTTCTCTCCAAAGATGTTAGATCGGGTTCAAGTCCGGGCTCTGGCTGGGCCACTCAAGGACATTCAAATACTCCTGCATTGTCTTGGCTGGGTGCTTAGGGTCATTGTCCTGCTGGAATTTGAAACTTTGTCCCAGTCTGAGGGCCTGAGTGCTCTGGAGCAGGTTTTCATCAAGGCTATCTTTGTACTTTGCTCCGTTCAACTTTCCCTCGATCCGGACTAGTCTCCCAGCCCCTACCACTGAAAAACATCCCCATAGCATGATGCTGCCACCACTATGCCTCACCATAGGGATGGTGCCAGGTTTCCTTCAGACGTAACGCTTGGCATTCAGGCCAAAGAGTTCAATCTTGGTTTCATCAGACCTGAGAATCTTGTTTCTCATGGTCCGAGTCCTTTAGGTGCCTTTTGTCAAACTCCAAGCGGGCTGTCATGTGCCTTTTACTGAGGTGTGGCTTCTGTCTGGCCACTCTACCATAAATGCCTGATTAATGGAGTGCTGCAGAGATGGTTGTCCTTCTGGAAGGTTCTCTCATCTTCACAGATGAACTCTGGCGCTCTGTCAGAGTGACCATCTGGTACTTGGTCACCTCCCTGACGAAGGCCCTTCTCCCCCGATTGCTCAGTTTGGCTGGGCGGCCAACTCTAGGAAGATTCTTGGTGGTTCCGAACGTCTTCCATTGAAGAATGGAAGTGTTCCTGGGGACCTTCAACGCTGCAGAACTTTTTTGGTACCCTTCCCCAGATCTGTGCCTCAACACAATCTTGTCTCGGAGCTCTACGGACAATTCCTTCCACCTCATGGCTTGGTTTTTGATCTGACATGCACTGTCAACTGTGAGACCGCGTATAGACAGGTGTGCCTTTACAAATCATGTTCAATCAATTGAATTTACCACACATGGTAAATCAAGTTGTAGAAACATCTCAAGGATTATCAATGGAAACAGGATGCACCTGAGATCACTTTCGAGTCTCATAGCAAAGGGTCTGAATAGTTATGTAAATAAGGTGTTTCAGCGTTAAATTTTTACACATTTACAAACATTTCTTAAAACCTGTTTTTGCTTTGTCATTAGGGGGTATTTTGTGTAGATTGCTGAGGATTTTTTTTAAAGTCAATTTTAGACTAAGACTAGGTTAGTGGCTGTGGATTTTTGTTCCTCCCTTGTACTTGATTGATAATTAAGATGACTAATGGCTTATCCGCCATTAAGAACAAGGAAGCAAATATTGCATTGTATATAATATGATATATCATAATTAAAACTTCTTTCCACATTTGCGTGATGACCTTTCATACTTCACAATTGACTTTATACATTTTTTTGAATGAGGAATACTATCAGTGCATGTCTTTTGCTGAAGGATTTACAGTGAGTTTGTGTCTGTTCTCTCTTCTCAGGCTGTTTCCAACGCCTCCCTCCATGACTTTGCCTGCGTGTCATGGAACTACACGTTGAAAGACTGGAGCACCTTTGGCTGCTCCAAAGTCAACCACTCAGCAGACGACCTGCGATGTTTCTGTAATCACACCACTAACTTCGCTGTGCTGATGGTGAGTAGCTAGCTGCGCTGACCTATGGAGGGGTTCACAAACCTTTTTGAAACATGACCCCATTTTGATATCTGAAAGTTCTTGTGACCCCAACCATGTGAATTTCTTTTTGTAATTAAGAGCAATTTTTACTTTTTTTTAGTTGGGTCTATGGTGCTATGGCAGTCAATTGCAAAACATTCTAACAGTATTTCTGATTGTTTTCCCAACTCACCATCACATACATTTAATGTGAGGCTATGACAGTCAATGTAAATTGGTCTGACATAAAGTCTCTTATCTCACCATCACTAATGAGATGGTGAGATAAGAGACATGATGCATGTCGTGTCGGATGTTCTCAAAATCAGGTGGTGTGGTTGCCAGTGTTCACCTCATCTCTGCTGTCACCTCTAACCTGGATCGATATTTGGTTTTAATGCAAACTAGAACACTATTTCCAGCCTCACACAAATATGAGCTGTCAAAGGGGTATCATGAGTTTCAATACTCAGAGCGAGACGGCAGGATATTTAATCCCTTTGAGTCAGGAACCAAAATGCTTTGTCTGCAGCATTCGGTCATATGACAGCACAATCTGTGTTCGATTTCACTTACCGGCATGTCAACTGAGGCAGGATCACAGTCAAACAGATTTCTCTCCAATAAGATATTTTTTTTTCTGAATGCACTGATTCGGTCACTTGACTGTAGAATGTTTTTGTATTTTACCTGCATTCTTGTGTTCAGTTTCCCAAATATGTAATTTGCATAGGCAAGGAGACACATTTTATTTTCATTACACAGAAAGTCAGCAAAGTCTGTTTTGTTTGTCCACCGTTCGATCTCATGGAATCTGTTTTTCGTCAATATAGCCATGCAGCCGATCCTCTGTGCAGTTTCATGCTTGAATCGTGAG